>NC_134357.1:33309623-33569236 GCF_048569485.1 Anomaloglossus baeobatrachus | reverse complement strand
GTCTGATTGACAGCAATGACCAGACTGTCCATCATACCGGTCAGCTTGGATATATGTTCAGAGTCCAGATCGGAGTCAGAAGCAGAGTCCTGGTCCGAATCTGGAGCTGCTGCAGAAGAGACAGGAGACAGCGAGCGTGATGCTCTGGCGGCCCTAGCAGGGCTAGGGGAGCTTGAGGAAGACCCAGAGAGGGACCGCTTCCTAGACCTCCCTTGTGATCTGCCTTGCCGGGCTGGAGGCGCTGCGGGCTCAGACTCGCTCTGGGTCGCCGGAGGGACTCCAGAGGAGGAGGCGGACAGCCGGTCTATGGCCGATGCTAAGGACTGAGACATGTCAGTTAGCTTGTCCACGGACTGGGAGAGAGCTGAGGCCCACCCAGGCATGGGGGCCGAGTCCTCGTTACGGGCGGTGGGGGGCTCCGTAGTAGTCATGTTAGGGGTGCTACAGGCTACGCAGATGGGGGAGGACTGCCCTGAGGGAAACTTCTTTAGGCAAGAGGAGCAGGCGAAGTGAAGCACTATAGCCTGTGGTTGAGAGCGGGTCACTCTTGTGCTGGACATGGGACAGAGAGAGGAAATGAGGGAGAGAAGAGAGGCAGGAGGATGCCAGGTGGGTGAGGTACTGGGGAAGGAGCTGCCTCCCAGTGGCAGAGCTTACCCTGATTCTGTCGATCTGTGTTTGAGCTGTCTCTGTATGCAGGCGCTTCCTATCCAGCTATGCAGGCTGAGGGAGCAGAGGTGGGGGCTCCGAGGAGCTGCAGGGACGTGAGGCCGGTGGCTGCACGTGTAGCGTGTCTGCCGCAGAGGAGATGACAGGGCAGTGACTGCTGCTGAGAGCCCAGGCCGGAGGAGGAGCCGAAAAAAGAGCGCGAAAAAACGGCGCGCAGACTGCAGGTATCGGCCGGGAGAGAAAGAGAGGAGGCCCGTGGTTGGCTGGGAAAGGGCGCGCAGAGGCCTCCCCTGACTGGCTGATGGAGCGGGCGGGCCTGCTAGAAGTGAGGGCAGACGCGATAGGCCGGCCGGAGGGGGCGTGGCCTGACGAGAGAAGCCGGGGACTAGATTTTTTATGTGAGGCCGCAGGGGGAGCCGAGGACGGCGCCGAGGACGGGATCGGGGCTGTGTGGGGGAGCCGAGCGTACTGCCTGGAGAACGGGTAAGAACGAAGCCTGATATATAATGATTTAAAGAGACAGTTTTTTGTTTTTTTTTGGAACGGAGCCCCCCATGACCCGGGACAAGGGATGGGTACCTGTCCCGGTGGCTGATAGTCCTCTCTGCTTGATCCTGTCCTCCTTGGCTTGATCCCTGGGAAGGGCATAGGGAGACGGGGTTCTTCCAAGGATTTTTTCGTCTCCCCTCCCTGATCAGGCCGCTGTGGAGAGCGGGCGTGCAGGGGGAGGGGGGCAAGGACCATCCGCCTGTCCCTCTGTGCGGATGCCCCCCAAACAGTCTTGAGAGTGTTAGGGGGGTAGGGTCCTGCCAGACAGGCACGGAAGTCAACGGAAGTGGCGGACGGACCCCAATTCTGTGCGACCGGCCTCTAGGGGGGAGAGCAGGGTGAGCAATTACACCCTGTCGCCCGACGAGCTGTGTCTGAAAAGAAAAAGGGGAAAAGATTAAAAATACAAACCTGAGGGGCTGGAGCAGCCCCAAGTGTGTCCACCTCCTATGGACACTAAGCTTAAACTGAGGTACAATTGCCGGTTGGTGGGTGTATACTGCATAGGAGGAGTTTCCTTGTTTTTTGCTTAGTGTCGCCTCCTATTGGCAGCAGCATACAACCCATGGTCTCTGTGTCCCCCAATGAAGCGATAAAGAAAAACCCTTTGCCTTAGCGCCCTTGCTCCTTGTGGACGACATGCTGTTGTCTCCTAGGAGAGTGATCACTGAGGGTATATAGCCAAAAGTAAACAACCCGGCCAAACAGAGAAAATATATACGAATATATATATATATATATACACTCCGGCACCCTAGGGGGACCAGCACCGGGTGACCGGTGTGGCTTACCGACCGCCCAAAGCGGAGTGTGTGTCCACCAGATTCCCTGCCTTAGGTCTCCCAGAGCTGCAGAGCTCGTTCCTGAAAATCCTCCACCGGCAGAATGTGTGTAAAAATGGCTGCCGGAGCTCTCAGGGGAGGAGGGAGCCGTGGGCGGCGACTAGTAAAGTGCGGGAATCTGGGGCCCACAGTGATCAGTGAGGGGGGGGGGAGGAAACCTAAAGTCTGCTCCAGCCCTCACTGCCGACGTCAGGTCGACCGTCCCGCCCTTACCCCTGACTGGCAGGCCCGGGGGCGGGAGTTATGGTACTAGGCCGCAATGAAGCCGGGGACTAAAGTTAATACCGCGGCCGACAAACAGGCTCGGTCGGCGCGGAAGTCCCGGTCTTCACAAACCAGCAGCTGCTGCAGCGTCTGTGAAACAAGCGCTCCATGCACAGTCCCCATGGGGACACAGAGTACCTTTAGATGCAGGACCCTGTCCCTGAGGATACATAGACTCCTGTCCGTCAGATTCCCACAGGGGCTGCGGAGGGAGCCCGGTCCCAGTAAATGGATGACCGGTCAGGATCCCACTTCTCCCAGAGCCTCTAAGGGATGGTGAAGGAAAACGGCATGTGGCTCCAGCCTCTGTACCCGCAATGGGTACCTCAACCTTAACAGCACCGCCGACGTAGTGGGGTGAGAAGGGAGCATGCCGGGGGCCCTGTGGGGGCCCTCTTTTCTTCCAACCGATAAAATCAGCAGCTGCTGCTGACTAAAATGGGAAAGCATGAGTGGATGTGTGCCTCCTTCCACACAAAGCATAAAACTGAGGAGCCCGTGATCCACGGGAGGGTGTATAGGCAGAGGGGAGGGGTTACACTTTTTCAGTGTAATACTTTGTGTGGCCTCCGGAGGCAGAAGCTATACACCCAATTGTCTGGGTCTCCCAATGGAGCGACAAAGAAAAAGGGTTTTTTTGAGGACACCTTCCCTTTAAGATTGGCATCTCCGTATAAGCACAGGTCTACCAGTTTTGTATACAGAGCTTATATCAGCGCGGACAGGGTCGGCTCCAGGTCTATGCAGGCGACATCAAATAAATTACTTTGTTTCTTTGCTTTTTAGATTTTGTTACTTTTTGGCAAGTGGGAAAAATCTGAACTTTACCTGCAAAGCACCCAGAGGTATATGATGCACTTGTGAACCGCTCGCTCTCGAAAGGTGAAGGCTGGAGGTGGCGTCTGGCTGTACGTCTGGAAGAAATAAATCATAAGAGATAAAATATTCAGATTTTATCCACAGTTTCTGGCTCTCAGACACACATATTTAATAAGGGGTTACAGCAAAAGAGAGACCCTTTAAAAATTGGGTTTTCTGGTTTGGACAATTCTTTTTTGGTATAAAGAACGGCTAACAATAAGCTTATCGGAAGCTGTCCTATCAGTAATCTGACCGTAAAGTTTAATCCCCCTGCAGCGCCTCCACTGGAGAAAAAAAAAGTATAACACAGCGCTAACGGAAATCAGTTGTCTGTGTATAATGTGTGGACATGCTGAGTCCTCCAGTGCGTGAGATGTTTTGGGTTTTTTTTGCATCTGCAGTAGGTATTTGGGGAAAGTCCATAATGAAGAACTCCTCTGTTAAAGAACTTTACAGCCAAAGTGTAAGATGAAACCTGTTTGCATCAGGATTAGAGCTGGGAGGACTGGCAGATAACCGGGACCGGCGGTTCCTGTTCTCCCTTTTATAAATCCAGATTAGGTCCGGAATCCGGCCCCCATATAAGTATATGGGGAACAGAATCCGGACATTAAAAATAGTGGTAGAAGGGATAGGGGAATGGGAGTAAGCACACTACTTACCAAGGCTCCGGCCGGCTGTACGCTGCTCCCAGGCCTCGCATTCACTTCCTGGGCCGCTAATTACTGCTCATGCATATGCACTGCTTTCCCCGCCCACTGGCGCCTGTGATTGGTTGCAGTTAGACGCTCCCCCACCCTGAGCGGCAGCGTGTCAGCTGGCTGCAACCAATCACAGGTGCCAGGACGGCCGGTGGGCAGGGAAAGCAGTGTAAGTGAAGGAGCCCATACACTCTAGCATCCACTGTGAGCCTAGAATGTACAGGCTCATTCCAGGTATGACGTAATTTGTCATGTGATAGGAAGGCATGCTCAAAATACAGCTCACGTGGGCATGGAGTTGTTTATAATAGAAGCGAGGGTCTGGGAGTACGACCTCCAAATGATGCACGATTCGTTACTGGGCTTAGAAGAATTTGGTTCAAAAACAGCAACAAATACAACAGCCCTTTGTGCACAGCATATTCCATTTTTTATAGCTTTATTTATTTTCTTTCAATTTGTTTGCAAGCCATTTGTTTGGTTAAACTGGAGCAGGCGATTCCAGGTAAAGTGCAACAGCTTTTAGAGAACTTCCAACATGCCATCAGTTGTGATTAATGGGGATCCCGGGCTTAGGAATGAACGGAAAAAAGTGATCAGCGGACGCTGTGCCGCTTTTAGACTTGCTTAATTAATCCAATGAGACAAGAGTAAAGTGGTGCACAGACTCAAATATAAATAAGTAAATGTAGGAAGTGTGTACACCGGCTACCCCCGGTCCACGAGATTCAAGACCACCCAATAACAGCTGCATGCTTTGTCCAATAGGATGCCGCTAACAGCCGTACTGGGGGCTTTGTTGGCAGAAGTATAGTAGTTCTGAATGTTCTCTAGAAAGAAGGGGAAAGACAGAGGAGTAATACTATCAGACTGTACATGAGCTGCAGAAACAAAATGGCATTTTAAATAATTAGGACTAGTGATGAGCGGGCACTACCATGCTCAGGTGCTCAGTACTCGTAACTAGTGATGAGTGGGCACTACCATGCTCGGGTGCTCAGTACTCGTAACTAGTGATGAGCGGGCACTACCATGCTCAGGTGCTCAGTACTCGTAACTAATGATGAGTGAGCACTACCATGCTCAGGTGCTCTGTACTCGTAACTAGTGATGAGCGAGCACTACCATGCTTGGGTGCGCAGTACTCGTGACTAGTGATGAGCGAGCACTACCATGCTTGGGTGCGCTGTACTCGTAACTAGTGATGAGCGGGCACTACCATGCTCGGATGCTCAGTACTCGTAACTAGTGATGAGCGGGCACTACCATGCTCAGTACTCGTAACTAATGATGAGTAAGCACTACCATGCTCAGGTGCTCTGTACTCGTAACTAGTGATGAGCGAGCACTACCATGCTTGGGTGCGCAGTACTCGTGACTAGTGATGAGCGGGCACTACCATGCTCAGGTGCTCTGTACTCGTAACTACTGATGAGCGAGCACTACCATGCTTGGGTGCGCAGTACTCGTGACTAGTGATGAGCGAGCACTACCATGCTTGGGTGCGCTGTACTCGTGACTAGTGGTGAGCTGGCACTACCATGCTTGGGTGCGCTGTACTCGTAACTAGTGATGAGCGGGCACTACCATGCTCGGGTGCTCAGTACTCGTAACTAGTGATGAGCGGGCACTACCATGCTCGGGTGCTCAGTACTCGTAACTAGTGATGAGCGGGCACTACCATGCTCAGGTGCTCTGTACTCGTAACTAGTGATGAGCGAGCACTACCATGCTTGGGTGCGCAGTACTCGTGACTAGTGATGAGCGAGCACTACCATGCTTGGGTGCGCTGTACTCGTGACTAGTGATGAGCGAGCACTACCATGCTTGGGTGCGCTGTACTCGTAACTAGTGATGAGCGGGCACTACCATGCTCGGGTGCTCAGTACTCGTAACTAGTGATGAGCGGGCACTACCATGCTCGGGTGCTCAGTACTCGTAACTAATGATGAGTGAGCACTACCATGCTCAGGTGCTCTGTACTCGGAACTAGTGATGAGCGAGCACTACCATGCTTGGGTGCGCAGTACTCGTGACTAGTGATGAGCGAGCACTACCATGCTTGGGTGCGCAGTACTCGTGACTAGTGATGAGCGGGCACTACCATGCTCGGGTACTTGACTCGCACCCATCTGAGCACCCAAGTATAATAGAAGTTAATAGGGGACTCAAGCATTCTTCTGGAAGATTTCCTGGAAAAATGCTCGATTTCCCCATTGACTTCCATTATTCTCCGTTACGCGAGCCGTGCCCATCCAAGCATCCAATTAGTCATTCCGAGTACAGAACACGGTAGTGCTCACTCATCAATAATTATAAAAAAATACTATTTACATTTTTTATTTATATACATTAACAATAAAAAAAATATTTTTTTTTGGGGGGGGGGGGGGGTGATTAATGAATATGTTGTAAAATCTATGTAAGTGCAAGTATTACACTGCATACAATACTAATTAGATATCTTAGCTATGAAAAACCATGTAATAATGGCTGAATAATCATTTTTGTAAATTTACACTCAAACTGACCATCTAGTCTGATTGACAGCTCCTGGGTGTGCAGTTTCTCTGCTGTTTATTCCCTGTCTACCTAGTCTGATTCCCGGCTCCTCAGTGTTCAGCCTCCCTGCTGCTGCCGCTGCCTCAGGGTACAGTCCGCAGTACTCAGGCTGGCGGCTGACTGAGGAGTTCATTCCTCAAAAAATGTGCATCATATTATCAGCACTACATAGCCATTATCATTACTTTTCAAAGTAAGTACAACAGCCCCATCAGGTCTATGTAATAATATATGCAGCCTGTATTGTTAATCTAGTGACAGATTCACTTTATGACATTCTATCCCGAGTCCACAGACTCTTGCAGCGACGCTGTACACTGGTTAGTCACACTATGGCTTTCCACACTAGAGATGGATAATATACAAACAGGAGGGTCCCACCAGCCACATAGTGATATAAACAAGCCGAGGACAGTGGGGTCCTGTGTGCTCAGCAGGACCGGAGGCCATGTTAGTGTTAGTGTCACACACATAGGTAGCCACATAGCCCACCTCATTGCCTGCAAGCTGGAGCCTCTCCGCTTCCTGGTGCTTCATTTTCTAATAGGAGGGAAATAGGACCACAATTACCTTCCATTGGAACTGAGCGACGCTCTGCAGAACCGCAGAGCAACAGAAATACGAGGAAGGATAGGTGTAACGGACAACACTAACAGACAAGAGGCTTTTGATTAAATAGTTGAAAGCTTGGGAGTCCTGAATCTTGACCAGAGTGGCCGACAACACACAACACACAGTAATGGTGAAAAGAACAAGACTCACAGGCTCGAAACCGGGGCAGGGACGTGGCGGACGACCAGCAGGCTCTCGAAACCGGGGCAGGGATGTGGCAGACGACCGGCAGGCTCTCGAAACCGGGGCAGGGATGTGGCAGACGACCGGCAGGCTCTCAAAACCGGGGCAGGGATGTGGCAGACGACCGGCAGGCTCTCGAAACCGGGGCAGGGATGGGCAGACGACCGGCAGGCTCTCGAAACCGGGGCAGGGATGGGCAGACGACCGGCAGGCTCTCGAAACCGGGGCAGGGATGTGGCAGACGACCGGCAGGCTCTCAAAACCGGGGCAGGGATGTGGCAGACGACCGGCAGGCTCTCAAAACCGGGGCAGGGATGTGGCAGACGACCGGCAGGCTCTCGAAACCGGGGCAGGGATGTGGCAGACGACCGGCAGGCTCTCGAAACCGGGGCAGGGATGTGGCAGACAACCGGCAGGCTCTCGAAACCGGGGCAGGGATGTGGCAGACGACCGGCAGGCTCTCAAATATGGGGCAGGGATGTGGCAGACAACCAGCAGACCCTTGAAACTGGGCAGGGACGTGGAGGACGACCGGCAGACTTTCAAAACTGTCCAGGGGCAAAGTGGACGACTCACAGGCTCTCAAAACAGGCCAGGTATGTGACGAACGACCAGCAGACCCTCAAAACTGGGCAGTGACGTGGAGGACGACGTGCAGGTTCTCAAAACTGGGCAGGGATTTGGCAGATGACCCGCAGGCTCTCAAAATTGGGCAGGGATATGAGGGATGACTCGCAGGCTCTTGAACTTGGGCAGAAATATGGCGAACGACCCGCAAGCTCTAAAAACTAGACGGGTGTGGCTGATGAATCGCAGGCTCTCCAACTGGGTAGGGGTGTGGAGGACGACTTTCAGGCTCTCTCTTGGAGTGGGCAGGGGTGTGGAAGATGACCTTGCCTCAGTCTCAGCACCTCTTTTCCATAATATTCTGCAATTAGGAGATTGACTCCAAACTAATCAGAGGGGTTGACAAGTAATGACCTAACACTGCTCGTCAGTACACAGCCCATTCTCATCCAGATCTGCAGCCCAAATCACCCAGCACCCCCTGCCTCTTCAGTGTCTGTGAACAGTGAAGGGTCTTCTCATCAAACACCAGATTATGCTTCTGCAACATTTTATTCAATTAGGGCAAAAAAAGAGCGGTTCTCACCTCTATGGCGGCGTAGGCATCCCGGAACATGACGCGGCTGCTGATACTACAGTAGATACAACCCAGGGTCATAAAGAGGCAGAAGGAGAAGAAGTAGCGATGGTTGTAGTGCCCCACACAGTTATTAAGCCAGGCTACAACGGGAACACGTTAAAGAACAACATAGCCAACACATAATACCTTACATTTTGTTTTTTTAAAGGGATTATTCACCACCTGACACTAATGTCCCTGAGCGCTGCAGCCGATTAGTGACTGCCGCTTGGCTGCAGCGTTCATGTGACGTCGGTGTGGGAGAGCAGCATTGTGAAATAAATAGTTACATTTCTTCAAACAATATAGGGTTAAAAAAAAAAAAACAACACATTAATATAAAAAAAGTTATCTGCCTTTATGATATATCTTTGTTTCACTTCAATAGTGAAGTGGGAGTTGTGTCCAAACTTTTATTTCTGCCGAGGACAAATGGTTTATAGTAATATTTATTGCGTCAGCCCGGCGTCATGGAGTCTGCCCGTCCGATGACACACATGTATTTTTGAAAATATACCGTCTTTATTATTCATTTATTGAGCAATTATGTAACCGAAAAAGTCCTATAAAATGATGGGTTGCCGCCACATTAAATGGGAATCTCATAAAGACAACCTGGTGTGCACATACACACACTGTGATTGATGAACTACAACAGAACTGACTCAAAACTATCCACAAAGGATACGGCAATGGTGATCCATTTTCAAAATGCATCTGTGAAGAGAAGACAATGAATGATTAGAGATGAGCGATCCTGATCGGCAAAGATCGGAAAAATTAAAATTGGCTGGATCGGATCAGGATCGGACATCCGATCATTTACCGCAAAAGTCATTGATCTTGCCAAAAGTCGGTAAATGATCATAGGGCAAAAAACATCCTCTCCCTGCCCATCACAGCCATGTCAAGTATTGGCATGACGGTAATTGGCCAAAAAATAATAAAGCAATTGGCGTTCAGTCCCCCCCATAATGATACCAGCACAGAAAAGCGTACGGCTGGGGGCTGCAGCCTGTATCTGTGGCTTTATCTGTGCTGGTATCAATACGGGGGTGCGTATTAGATCTAACGCATGTTCACTGCTTTCCCCCTTCCACCGGCGTCTCTGATTGGCTGCCGTTGGACCACACACCCACCCTCCGAGACAGCGTCTGACTGGTTGGAATCACGCAAGCTATGTCCTTATACTAGTGAGAAAACAATTGGCATGCGGTCCCCCAGCACAGATAAAGCCAGGGCTACAGGCTGCAGCCCCCAGCCGTGTGCTTATCTGTGCTGGTATCGTGAGGGTAAGCTGTTTGTCCAGATGTAATAAGATGATCTGTGTGTGTAAATAATCAAAGTATAGATGTCGTTGCATACTTATCTGTATGTCTATATGACAATTGCATAGAAGCTTCATAATATGATTCTAAGATGTGTATTCCGCAGTGTGTTAAAGATAAGGTCGCCAAAAGGAACAATGAACAAAAGGTATTCATAACATACTGAGAGAATTTATCATCAGTTGGTTCACACCATGTGGGATGTGAGATGTTGACTCCTTGTTCTTGCTCCAAGGTCGAAGTCGAACATTGTATTGTATAGTCACAAGACTGTTTAATACACGATAGTATCAATATGGGGGAACCGTACGTCAATTGTTTTATTTATTAATTGAGGTGAAAGCAGTGAATATGTTTTAGATCTAATAGTCAGACCCAGAAGTAGCACTGCAACCGCAGGGACACTCCATAAGTTTTAACTCTTTATTTTCTGTCTTTTATAGCCCCGCTACACCATTTTACAACACATCAATTTTGCTACCCATTAAAATTAATGGGTTCAGCTAGGATTAACGGTCGGATCGACGATCCTAGCCGATCCGACCCTGGGCAGGTTCCCTCATCTCTATTAATGATTTACCTGCATCTATCCAACAACATATAAATGAGGTTATTGCATTTCCCAGCCTTGTAAGTAGAGTTTCTAGTGAATGATCCCATTGTGTGTTATTATAAAGGCGCCGTCATAAAACTATTTATAAGGAAGACACTTCCCTAAGATCTGAAAACTATTTATGGAGTAGGAATGTATAGAATGTGAATGAAGAGGAACGACCGTGTAATTATATAGAAGAAAGAGTTTATATGTCATGTATTGCGAATTCAGAGTCATTCCCATTATTCCATAGGATAGGAAAAGACTTGCTGATCACTAGGACCCCCAGCATTGCAAAGAGCGGAGCTCTGCAGCCCTGTCTTGAATGATGTGAAAATGTGCATGCTCGACCTCCGCTCCATCTATTGTCTATGGGACTGCTGGAGAAAGCCAAATAAATCGCTGACCGGGATTGCTAACCCCCAGAAATCTGCTAGTTATCCCATATCCTACGCAAAGGAGATAACGTGCTATTTTTTGGAATGTCCTTGTGCAGCTCTATCCCCAATGTAGGGAAATCTAATAGGTACCTTGACAGTTTTGAAAGAACAGACTTCTGCTGCCAATATTTTAATAAAGACTGAATAAAGGGGTGCGCCAACCATAGGCATCTATGACGTAACTTTCTTGCACTGGCAGAGGGTTCTGGGACCCTATAAGGACCATAAAAGAGGCCACCTCCAAACAGACATTATCAAGTAGTATATATAAATGCATATGGATGGAATACCCTCGTATAAAAAGGACCTGGTCACTTTCATCCCAATAAGAGAATAGAGGAGTGCACGGGTCTGGTGTAATCTATACTAAGCACTGCCCCTCTCCTGCGGTCAAAGGAAACTCTTCTGGCAGCTTAGTCCAGCCACTGAGACTAGAAATCCAATTTTGAATGTCAGAATTAAAAAATGGTGACCTATAGATTTAAAGAAAAGGATGACCACGTAATGTGTGACCAAGAGTGTTAAATTTAGACTTCGTTATTGAAGTCTCTGCCCAAAGGTGGGGGCTTTTTCTCTGACCAAAGGTGGGGGCTTTTGTATGACTACGGTGACTTCCAAAATACCCCCAAAAAACAGCAACATACTTGTTACAAATGCTACAGTGATGCGTCCGAGCAGGTTTTGGAGCGATGCATTTCCGGCAGACTGACACCGATGGGATGTTCTTCTGCACCTAATGGACACAAAAAGCAGAAATTAAAATGAAAGTTCTTTAAAATGAAGAAAATACATGGCGTCTATGAAACTGTTTATATTCCATAACAAGAACAGGATGCATAAATCAAATGTGACAAACCAGCAAGATTTACAATTGTACCAATTGGGCGGCACAGTGGCTCAGTGGTTAGCACTGCAGTGTTGCAGCGCTGGGGTCCTGGGGTCGAATCCCACCAAGTACAATATCTGCAACACGTTTGTATGTTGTCCCCGTGTTTGCGTAGGTTTCCTCCGGGTTCTCCGGTTTCCTCCCACACTCCAAAGACATACAGATAGGGAATTTAGATTGTCCCCATTGGAGCTCACAGAGTTCCTGATGTATGTAAAGTGCTGCGGAATATGTTAGCGCTATATAAAAATAAAGCTTTTATTTATCAAGCGTATAAGTTATTTTGCTCCCTAATAAAATTGAGCAAACTGATTTGCAGCAACCTGGTCCAGCGGCTACTGGATGGGATCCCTGTGGATCTCCACCTCTTACCTGCCATCATCCCCAGTGCCTTCGGTGATTTGTAAGCATGGCACAACGTCGTCATTGTGACTGGATGCACGCAAGGCATCGCGCCAGGTCTATTAAACCAGAGGAGGTTCTGTGCATGCTGGCAGGTAAGAAAATGGTCTTGTGCATTGATATAGTCATCTGGAATCCCTAGGAGTGGACCCCCCAAAATTTTCAAAGACTTATTTGAATGCAGCACGTGCACCTTTCATTCTTTATAGGACCAATGGAAAATACAATTCTGGCAGAGAATGAATGGAGCGGAGGTGCACATGCTTCACCACTGCTCCATTCAAAGGAGACTGTCGATAGAGGAGGGTCCCCGTAGTCAGACCCCTAGGGATCAATAGGTTATCCCTTATCTTATTGATAAGGAATATACATATATTTGATACAAACCCATTAACCCCTTCACGACCATGGACGGATATATCCGTCATGGAGCGTGTCCCGTTAAGCCCCGCCCCCTGCCGCGGGCAGACGGCGTGGATCGGCACACATATCAGCTGTTTTCAACAGCTGACATGTGTGCCTACATGTTACGAGTGGAATCGCATTCCACCCGTAACATTAACCCCTTACATCTCGCTGCCAAAGTCTGGCAGGGAGATGTATATACGCGCGGTGAAGATTTTCACTTATCGCCACCCCCACTGGAAGTCACGTGAGTGATCACGTGACTTTCAGTGGTTGCCATCGTAGCACAGGGTCATGTGATGACGCCTGCAGCTATGACGTTTCACTTTCGCTTTCCATCGGCCCGGAGCAGAGGAAAACAGGAAGTGACTGTATCTGCTGTGTAGCTGTGATCAACAGATAGATAAGAGCGATCAGATTGCCCTAGGGGGACTAGTAAAAGTAAAAAAAAGTTTTAAAAAATAAAAAAAAACAAAAAACCCCTAAAAGTTAAAATCACCCTCCTTTCCCCCCATTGAAAATTAAAGGATTAAAAAATAAATATACATACACATATTTGGTATCGCCGCGTTCAGAAATGCCCGATCAAAATATGAATTCAATTAATCTGATTGGTAAACGGCGTAGTGGCAAAAAAAATCCAAACGCCAAAATTACGGTTTTTTTTGGTCGCCGCAAGTTTCACCCAAAATGCAATAACAGGCGATCAAAACGTAGCATCTGCGCAAAGATGGTACCATTAGAAACGTCAGCTCCAGACGCAAAAAAAAAGAGAATTTTGTTTACTTCCCGTAAATTCTTTTTCTTATAGTTCCGTATTGGGAGACCCAGACATTGGGTGTATAGCTTCTGCCTCCGGAGGACACACAAAGTACTACACTCAAAAGTGTAGCTCCTCCCTCTGAGCTTATACACCCCCTGGAGAACCAGATCTAGCCAGTTTAGTGCAAAAGCTGAAGGAGAATAGCCACCCACAAGTAAAAACAGAGCAAGAACCGGAACAACCGGAGACTCTGTCCACGAACAACAGCCGGTGATAACACGTGGAACAAAAAACTGCCAACAGGAAACAGGGAGGGTGCTGGGTCTCCCAATACGGAACTATAAGAAAAAAAAAATTTACGGTAAGTAAACAAAATTCTCTTTTTCTTTATCGTTCCTATGGGAGACCCAGACGTTGGGACGTCTCAAAGCAGTCCATGGGTGGGAATAAACAGAAAAACTGAGAAGTAGGCGGAGCCTAACTTCACAAGTGGCCGACAGCCGCCTGAAGGATGCGTCTGCCCAAGCTCGCATCTGCCGAAGCATGAGCATGCACTTGGTAGTGCTTTGAAAAGGTATGCAGGCTAGACCAAGTGGCAGCCTGACAGACTTGCTGAGCCGTAGCCTGGTGCCTGAAAGCCCAAAAGGCACCGACAGCTCTGGTCGAGTGTGCCTTGATCCCCGGCGGGAGAGGCACCTGAGAACACTGGTAGGCGTCCGAAATGGTCGACCTAATCCAACGGGCTAAGGTCGGCTTAGAAGCAAAGAGGCCCTTACGCCGACCTGTGGTTAGCACAAAAAGAGAGGTGCACCGCCTAAGAGCAGCGGTGCGAGATACATAGATCCGGAGCGCCCGCACCAGATCCAGAGTATGCAACGCTTTTTCAAAGCGATGAACAGCCGGACAAAAGGAAGGTAGGGTAATGTCCTGGTTAAGGTGGAAAGGAGAAACCACCTTAGGGAGAAAGTCCGGAGTCGGACGGAGAACCACCTTGTCTTGATGAAAAACCAAAAAAGGTGACTCCGAAGAGAGCGCAGCTAAATCAGAGACTCTCCTGAGGGAAGTTATGGCCACTAGAAAGACCACCTTCTGTGAAAGACGAAACAAAGAAACCTCCATAAGAGGCTCAAAGGGGGGTTTCTGCAAAACCGTGAGAACCAAATTGAGGTCCCAGGAATCCAAGGGCCGCCGGTAAGGCGGGATGATGTGAGACGCACCTTGCATGAAGGTGCGGACCTGAGCCAGCCGGGCGATACGCCGCTGGAACAGAACTGACAAAGCTGAGACTTGTCCCTTGAGAGAGTTGAGGGATAGTCCTAGCTGCAGACCGGACTGTAGAAAAGACAGAAGGGTCGGAAAGGAAAAAGGCCAAGGAGAATGGCCGGAAGAGCGACACCAGGACAGGAAAATCTTCCAAGTCCTGTGATAGATCATGGCAGAGGAAGACTTACGGGCCCGAGTCATAGTGGAGATGACATCAGGAGGGATACCAGAAGCCGTCAAGATCCAGGACTCAAGAGCCACGCCGTCAATCTGAGAGCCGCAGAATTCTGGCGGAAAAACGGACCTTGTGAGAGAAGGTCTGGACGGTCCGGAAGATGCCACGGCACCTCTACAGACAGATGGAGCAGGTCTGGGTACCAAGCTCACCTGGGCCAGTCCGGAGCAATGAGGATGACCCGACGGCCCTCCATTCTGATCTTGCGCAGAACTCTGGGCAAGAGAGCTAGAATGGGAAACACGTAGGACAGACGAAACTGGGACCAGTCTTGAACCAGAGCGTCCGCTGCAAAGGCCTGAGGATCGTGGGAGCGAGCCACGTAAACCGGAACCTTGTTGTTGTGACGGGATGCCATTAGGTCCACTTCCGGAGTGCCCCACTTGCGGCAGATTGACTGAAACACTGCCGGATGCAGGGACGACTCGCCACTGTCCACGGTTTGACGGCTGAGATAATCTGCCTCCCAGTTTTCCACGCCTGGGATGTGGACTGCGGATATGGTGGACTTGGAGTCCTCCGTCCATTGAAGGATGCGTTGAACCTCCAACATTGCCAGGCGGCTGCGTGTCCCGCTTTGGTGATTGATGTAGGCAACCGCTGTCGCGTTGTCTGACTGGACTCGGATGTGCTTGCCCGCCAACAGGCGGTGAAAGGCTAGGAGAGCTAGAAGCACAACTCTGGTTTCCAGCACATTGATCGAGAGGGCTGACTCGGACAGAGTCCAAGTGCCCTGCGCTCGGTGGTGGAGACATACCGCTCCCCAGCCGGATAGACTGGCATCCGTGGTGAGGATCACCCAGGACGGGGCCAGGAAGGAGCGCCCCTGAGACAGAGAGAGGGGCCGAAGCCACCACTGAAGGGAGCCCCTGGTCTGTGGCGACAGAGCCACCAGCCTGTGCAAGGAGGAAGTCCGCTTGTCCCAACAGCGGAGAATGTCCAGCTGCAGAGGACGCAGATGGAACTGGGCAAAGGGAACAGCCTCCATTGACGCCACCATCTGACCCAGCACCTGCATCAGGTGCCTGATGGAATAACGGCGGGGCCTCAGCAGAGAGCGCACCGCTAGTTGGGGGGACTGCTGTTTGACTAAGGGCAGCTTCACAAGTGCCGGCAGAGTCTCGAACTGCATCCCTAGGTACGTGAGACTCTGGGTCGGAGTCAGAGTGGATTTGGGAAGATTAGCCCAATTCGAGTGGATTGTCAGAGTGGCGAGAGTGAACGAGACACTCCGCTGACAGTCTGCGCTGGATGAAGCCTTGACTAGAAGGTCGTCCAGGTAAGGAATCACTACCAACCCCTGGAGGTGCAGAACCGCAACCACTGCTGCCATGACCTTGGTGAATACCCGAGGGGCCGTGGCTAACCCGAAGGGGAGAGCCACGAATTGGAAATGTTCCTCTCCGATTGCAAAACGTAGCCAACGCTGGTGTGAAACTGCAATTGGCACATGCAGATAGGCATCTCTGATGTCGATGGATGCCAGAAAATCCCCTTGGGTCATTGAGGCAATGACTGACCGCAGAGACTCCATGCGAAAATGCCGCACCTGAACATGCTTGTTGAGAAGCTTGAGATCCAGGATGGGCCGGAAGGAACCGTCCTTTTTGGGGACTAGGAAGAGATTTGAGTAGAAACCTCTGAACCGTTCCCGGACGGGAACCGGTACAATTACTCCGTTGGCCTGCAAGGATGCCACGGCCCGAGAGAAGGCGGCGGCCTTGGAGCAGGGGGGAGTTGACAGAAAAAATCTGTTTGGCGGGTTGGAAGAGAATTCTATCCTGTAGCCGTGGGAGATGATATCCCGCACCCACTGATCGGAGACGTGTTGAAACCACACGTCGCCAAAGTGGGAGAGCCTGCCACCGACTAAGGACGTTGCTGGCGTGGAGAGATAGTCAAGAGGAGGCTGCCTTAGTGGCAGCAGCTCCTGCGGTCTTCTGTGGACGCGCTTTTGTGCGCCAGCTGGATTTTTGGTCCTTGGCTGAGTTAGTGGACGAGGCCGAGGGCTTAGAGGACGACCAGTTGGAGGAACGAAAGGAACGAAACCTCGACTGATTCCTACCCTGGACAGGTTTCCTGGTTTTGGTTTATGGCATGGAAGTACTCTTCCCGCCAGTAGCCTCCTTAATAATTTCATCCAGCTGTTCACCGAACAGCCTGGACCCAGCAAAAGGGAGTCCAGCAAGGTACTTCTTTGAAGAAGCGTCCGCTTTCCACTCTCGAAGCCACAGGATCCTGCGGATAGCGAGGGAATTAGCCGAAGCCACCGCAGTGCGGTGAGAAGACTCCAGCATGGCAGACATGGCATAGGATGAAAAAGCTGAAGCTTGGGAAGTTAAAGCAACCATTTCGGGCATGGATTCCCTGGCGAGGGAATGCATCTCCTCTAGAGAAGCAGAGATGGCTTTGAGAGCCCACACTGCTGCAAAAGTTGGGGAGAACGAGGCTCCTGCCGCCTCATATACAGATTTGGCCAGAAGGTCGACCTGGCGGTCAGTGGAATCCTTAAGAGAGGTGCCATCAGCCACTGATACAACGGTCCGGGCTGAGAGTCTAGACACCGGGGGGTCTACCTTTGGTGAATGAGCCCACTCCTTGACCACCTCAGGTGGAAAGGGAAACCGGTCATCAGAACCACGCTTCGGGAAGCGTTTGTCAGGACAGGCCCTAGGCTTGGACACAGCGGCCTGAAAACTGGAGTGGTTAAAGAACACACTCTTTGTCCTCTTAGGCGAGGTAAACTGGTGCTTTTCTGCCAGAGAGGGTTGCTCCTCTGATACTGGCGGATTGAGATCCAGTACAGAATTAATGGACGCAATCAAATCACTAACATTTGAGTCACTCTCGGACAGATCAATGGGGCACATGGAGTTAGCCTCCGAGCCCCCTGTAAAGGCATCCTCCTCGTCCTGCGAGTCAGCGTCTGAAACAGCCGCGGGACGAGGAAGGAGAGGGAGCCCTGCGTCTCCTTTTAGGAGGACAGGGTCTGGGACCAGATGATGAATCCTCTGTGAGCTCCGGTCCTGAGGGACCCCTAGCAGCAGAGGCACCCTGTGAAGGGGGCTGATGCATGCTCAGCAAAGTCCTGGACAGCTGTCCCATGGAGTCGGCAAAAGACTGGGAGACAGACCTAGATAAGGATTCTACCCAAGCCGGGGGTTCAGCCACAGGAGCCGGAGCAGCCGGAGAGACCACTGGGGGTGCGATTCCAGGCTGAGGCATCGTCAGGTTAGAGCAGGCATCACAATGTGGATAGGTGCTCGGTTCAGACAGTAGGAGCTTACATGCAGTGCATATTGAGTACAGCCTTGCAGCCTTGCTCCTCGTGTGAGACATGCTGCTGAAGTGGGGGCTCTGCCAGAATGACCCCCAGAGAGTATATACAGAAGATCCACAACCGGAGGTTGTGGCTTACCAGACCGCTGGAGCGGTTTGTGTGCCCTCCAGATCCCAAAGTCTGGACCCCCAAGCACCTCAGCAGGGATGCTGCAGCCAGCGCTGATCGCAGGGAAGAACGCTGAGAAAATGGCGCCGGAGCGAAGAGAGGGGGCGGGACTCACTCTGAGAGCGGGATCTGGAGGGCCATAGAGACCTACAGGGGAGGAGACATGAACTCAGTGAGGCGTGTCTCTCCCCTGTGTAGAACGGCCGCTGGGCGGAGCCGCACTGTCCCTCTGCATGAATGACATGCGAGGGCAGTGAAACCGAAAGTAGGCCTCCGGCGAAGCCGGGGCCTAAATTTGAGCGGTGCGGCCGGCGCGCAGGCACCATCGGCGCGGTTCTCAGGCGACAGCCAGAGAACCCGCCGGAAATGTCACAAAAAACACTCAGCACACTCTCCCACAACAATAAAGTACAAGGGACCCCCATATATAAACGTCTCAGGTACTTAGCTAGCTGAGACGCAGGGTTCCAAGTTTCTGGGGGCGAGTGCTTCGGTCCAGCAGGATCCTGAAGGGCTGCGGATGGAGACCGGTCTCCTGCCAAGCATGGAGAACCGTGCTTGCTCCCACTTCAAGCCAGAGCCCAGAGGGATGGTGAAGGAGCATGGCATGTAAGGCTCCAGCCTTGGAATCAACCTTAACAGCACCGCCGACACAGTGGGGTGAGAAGGGACATGCCGGGGGTCCAGTTTGGATCCGCTTTTCTTCAAACTCTTTCCAAAAATGAAAAATCAGATGAGAATGCATGTGTGGATGTATGCCTCCTGAACACAAAGCGATAAACTGGCTAGATCTGGTTCTCCAGGGGGTGTATAAGCTCAGAGGGAGGAGCTACACTTTTGAGTGTAGTACTTTGTGTGTCCTCCAGAGGCAGAAGCTAAACACCCAATGTCTGGGTCTCCCATAGGAACGATAAAGAAAATAAGCCATCACTGAGCCATAGATCCCAAAAAATGAGAACTCTACGGGTTTCGGAAAATGGCTTAAAACGTACGCCACTTTTATTGGACAAGCTTGTGAATTTTTTTAACCCCTTAGATACACGTTAACCTATACATGTTTGGTGTCTACAAACTCGCACCGACCTCAGGCATCATACTCACACATCAGTTTTATCATATAGTGAACACCGTGGATAAAACATCCCAAAAACTATTGTGCCATCACATTTTTTTTTTGTAGTCTTTCCACACTTGGAATTTTTTTGCTGTTTTCCAGTACACCATATGGTAAAACTTATGGTTTCATTTAAAAGTACAACTTGTTCCGCAAAAAACTAGCCCTCATATGGCAAGATTGACGGAAAAATAAAAAAGTTACGGCTCTCGGAAGAAGGGGAGCAAAAAACAAAAACGGAAAGTGCCCCGAGGCTGAAGGGGTTAATATAGGTGTAGTCTGATGAGAACAAGTGATAACTAGATCATTGGGGGTCCTACCACCAAGACCCCAACTGATCAGCACCAGTACATTGGACTTCTGAACAGTCATATACAGTGTATATTGCAACAGAACCCTACCTGCGGGGGATATCCAGGGGGGGTGGTGATCGCTTTGTAATAGTGAAACACTATCAGGATGAGATTCCAGTGGCCGTAGGTGACATGCCAGCAGATCCAGGCCGTGGAATAGGTTTGGAGGATAAGAGGAAGGAGGCAAATGTAAACGATCAGTACAATGGAGCTTGTCAGTATGATCACCAAAGCCACAAACACCTAAAAAGAAATTACATTTTTTTATTAAATTATTAGAGCAACAATAAGAACAAAATAATAAATTATTATATTATTAATAATTAATATTTTATGTATTTTTGCCGTTTTATTTTATTTGATATATCATAAATTATGATTAAGTATATATATATTTTAATGTTATGTATTTTATTTCAATTATTATTATTATTATTATTATTAATAATAATAATACATGAAATAAAATACATAACATTAAAACAAATATTTAATCATAATGTATGATAATATATTAAATAAAATAATTAAACCAGCAAAAAAAACCCACAAATTATTATATGTAATTTTTTATTTTATTTGATATATCATAAATTACGATTAAATATATATATTTTAATGTTATGTATTTTATTTCTAATAATAATAATAAAAATTAAATGACATAACATTAAAACATATATATTTAATCATAATTTATGATAATATATTAAATAAAAAATTAAAAAACAGCAAACAAAATATAATACATAAAGGGAATAATAACGTATTTGGAGGTGTAGAGTAAAGAAATACTTACGATTCCAAACCATCTCGTCACATGATCCACCAACCAATAAATGGGCTCAAACAGAGACTCTATGACAACATCGCTGTTGGTGAAGGAGTTATAGGCCAAGGACACGAGGCAGAGGCGGCTGTAACGCAGGGAGTCTGTCAGCAGGTTAAGATACGTGAATTTCCTTCTGTGTCCAAGGCGAAGGCACCTCAAGAAAAGGCGCCGGATGTTTCTCATTCCCACTGTTCATTACCTGTGGATATCAAATCAATATGACGAGGTTAAACAAAGCAATTATATAAAAAGCAAAAACAAAGAAATTGTACAAATATCTTTATTTTAACATAACTAGTGATGGTAAAAATCTGGTGACCGACTTGACAATTGGGTCACGAAATAATGTGCAATTAGCATTGATGCCAGTGAGGGGTCTTATAGCTGCAATGCTCCTCTGGGAAATATTCAAATTGTCACCCCAGGGAGAAAGGAGACATACTCTAGCGCCACCTATTGGAGGTAGCAATCCTAAAAGTCAAAAGTGGACATTTAACCAGCCTTTTCATATGACTTAGTCAAGTTTCACACTTGCGTTGTTTTCCTTCAGTTGCAATCCGCCGTTCTGGAAAACACCGTTGCTTCCCATAGACTTGTATGGCCGACTGATTGCGACTGATGGACCTGCGTTGCTTCCGCCGGGCGGAAGGAACGCAGCATGTAATGTTTTTTGAGCAGCGGAATCCTTAGGATTTCGCTGCGCGTGCTCTCTCTGGCTCCCTGCACACGTAACTAGGGTACACATCAGGTTACTAAGCAAAGCACTTTGCTTAGTTACCCGATATTTACCCTGGTTACGTGTGCAAGGAGCCAGCGCTAAGCTGTGTACGCTACCAAGCAAAGTGCTTTGCATAGTTGCCCGATATTTACCCTGGCTACGTGTGCAGGGAGCCCGACACTTCCGCGCTCGGCTCCGCCCCCTCCCGCACCCCACTCCGCATGTACACACACACACACACACAGGCACACACAGACACATGTCCCCAGCACCGACGTCCTCCGCGCCATGGCCCCGCTCAGCTCCACCCACCCCGCACTGCGCCCCCCGCACACATTCTCCACGGCCGAACGATCAGCTGATCACCCGGCGGCCGGCTGCTGTGAGCGATAAGCTGATCACTCGGCGGCCGGCTGCTGTGAGCGATCTGCAGGGTGATCAGCTGATCGTTCACAATAGTCTGCCGCTGGTAAAACTGTAAAGAAAAAAAAAAAAAAAGCAGATTCCGTTGTTTTGTACGATCCGTTGCGACACTATATGTAACGCATCCATTGCATCTGTCACACAACGCAATGCAACGGATGCCGTTCAACACAAGTGTGAAAGTAGCCTTAGGATTTATGCCAGATCAGAACCTCAATTTGCAGACACAGTATTTCGGGATGATTGCCCCTCGTCCGTGTAAAGTATGAGATCTGATCTGGCTGTATGAGGAGCTATAGTAGGGTCTAAGGGGAAATCTTTTCTCCTTATGGGGACCTGAGAAACCAGTTCTGGCTGCCAGTGAAGAGTCTTATAGCTGCAATGCTCCTCTGGGAAATATTCATATTGTCTCTTCAGCCAGATCAGACCTCAGGCCTCCACAAGGAGAAATGATTTTCCCTTAGACCCCACTATAGACCTGAGGGGACGCGGCACATTCCTGTGTTACCTTCAGTGGAGGAGACGAAACCGTTCATTCATACAGAGCCACCTATCCATTCCTGACAGCATGCGACAGCGGCCCTGTAGTTTTGGGGTTTTTTTTTTCATCTTCCACGTTAATCTAACCCCAACAAAAAGCAATCAAACCCTTATATGTACCCCAAAATAGTTAAGTACCAACATATACAGTATATCAAGTGTGAGTACACCCCTCACATTATGTAAATATTTTATTCTCTTTTCATGGGGTAACACTGAGGATCTAACCCTGTGATACAATGTACAGTGTCAGTGTGCGGCTTGTACAACTGTGTAAACGTGGTGTCCTCTAAATAACGCACATAGCCATTAATGTCTAAACCGCTAGCAACAAAAGTGAGTACACCCCTCATTTTCTTAAGATTTTATATATTTCCATGGGACAATACTGCAGATCTGACCCTGTGATACAATGTGCAGTGTCAGTGCGCAGCTTGTATAACAGTGTAAATATGGTGTCCTCTAAATAACTCAACACACAGCCATTAATGTCTAAACCGCTGGCAAAAGTGAGTACACCCCTAGGCGCAAATGGCCAAATTGTGCCCTTGGTGTGAATATTTTGTGTGGCCGCCATTATTTTCCAGGACTGTCTTATCTCTCTTGGGCACAGAGATCACTAGATCTTCACAGAAGCCGCTGGATCCCCTTTCATCCTCCATGATAACATCATGGAGCTGGTGGATGTTACAGACCTTGCGCTCCTCCACCTTCTGTTTGAGGAGGCCCCACAGATGCTCCATAGGGTTTAGGTCTGGAGACAATTGCCCACTCCAATTCACACGGTTATACAAGCTGCACACCGACACTGTACCGTTGTATCATGGGGTCAGATCCTCAGTGTCGTCCCATGAAAAGATTTAATAAAATATTTACAAATATGTGAGGGGTGTACTCACTTTCCTGATAATATAATATAAATAATATAATGATACATAAGTACCAACAAAATCTACTGCTCCACATGTAACAGACGAGCAATCACACAGCGCCATTGACGTAAGAATAATAATAAAATAAAAGTAGAATGAACTTTGGAAAATGGCAAAACTTTTTAAACAAAAAATGTAATAAAAATATTAACAATTAAAATAACTTAGAACTTTGTTATCGCCATTATCATAGTGACCTGGAGAAGAATCCTGTCAACAGGTCATTTTTTTTTTTTTAACATCCTAATAACAACCGCCCCCCCCAAAAAAAAAAACTAATGGTGTTTTTTTTTTTTTTAACTATTCCACAACACTTGGAATTATTTCCTAGCTGTTATCAGCACATTATATGGTAAAGGGGATGGGGGTCACTCAAAACCCCAATAAGTCCCAGCAAATTGCGAGGACAGAAAAATAAAAATTAAAAAAGTTATGGCTCTTGTAAAAAAAAAAAAAAAAAAAAAAAAAGGGGGGGGGGGGGATGAGGAAAGAACTACTAGAGCTCGTGCCGGGAGGGATGGGGTTAATAACACGGGCTCTTGTGTTACATTGTGTGGGAGTATGGTATGCAGCGCAGTTGTTCCTTCGCCCTCCATGTTGTCCCCGGTGTCCGCTCCTCACCTGCCCGGCAGCGCCGCTCACCGTCTCCTCCTCCCGCAGCGCCACCTCCGCGCCATCCTGACTCCCGGGCACCTGCAATAACCGGATGTCCCTGCACTGCGCTCTCACCCAACCGCGGCCGGAGGCATAACCTACCGAGCATGCGCACAGCGACCCGGCATCTGACAGACATTACTGCGCATGCCCAGTGAAAGCCGGTGCACGTCATTATGGACAACGCATGCGCATCATGACTCAGTGAGTCTACTTCTGTTTTGGACTACGCATGCGCCGAATGAAAACAGTCTGAAGGCAGCTGACACCAGAGAGCAGCAGCTGATTAGTGATTACTCACTATAATATTATTTGGGATGGTGTAAAGTCATTTATTTTGCTATTTTAAGTTTATTGACCCAGAAAAACACATACATTGTTAATTATATATATATATATATATATATATATATATATATATATTATTATAATATATATATATATTTTTTATATATTTATATATATATATATATATATATATAAATATATATTATAATAATATATATATATTATAATATATTATATATATATAATATATTATAATATATATATATTATTATAATATATATATATTTTTATATATATATATATATAAATATATATAATAATATATATATATATATATATATATATATATTATAATATATTATATATATATATATATAAAAATATATATATATATAATAATATATTATTGTGGAAATGGCATCATAGGTATAAGTGTAGTGAGTGTAACTGCAGCCCCTGCACCCGTGAGGGTCACCCCTGTCCACAAGGCTTGCTGTATTCAACCATTGTGGCCATTACCTTACATGTGAAAACTTTTTTAGACTAACAATAATTCTCGGCTCGGTCCCTATAATGTGATTATTCTGTTGGATTTTACCTGTTCGACAGAAAGGGGTTAAAATCCACAGGGATGTTATAGTGATATGGGAAGAAGAAGCATTGCCTGGGCTGGTGGTGGGCCCACCTGGGGATTCTCCGGTGCTCCGGTGGGCCAGTCCCACCCTGGTAATGGTGCAGATAAAACCACACCCAAAATATTAGCTGTAAAGACGTCTGTGGTTTTGGATTATGTCCATTTGACTGTCCGTGCTTAAGGTCCTCCTCCCCCATTAGCGACTGGTGCTTCTCCTTTAATGGTGGGTCTCTTTTCCCAAATATTTGTGGTTTTTAAACCATGAAAGGCCTTTTGCACAGTCTGTGGTATAGGTGTGTATGTGTGGGTTCATTCAGCGTGTGCTATATGTGACACAGACAGCATGCGCTTATATACTCACCTGTCCATGGTGCTGCTGTGTCCGGCGCTGCTGCTGCTTCCGGTCCTCGGTGCTGTGCATATGCATGAGCATAATGAGCGGGGGTCAGAAGCAAGTGACAGCAGTGCTGGAGACATCAGCGGCTTTCTCCAGTACGTGTCACACTGATGTCACACGGACCACATCCGTGCGCTCCGCGTGACACCCGTGCTGCCGCTTAAAAACATACATGTCGCCGTGTGGAGCACAGGGACACACACATGCTCCATATGGACACACTATCCATAGGAAAACACGCACATGAGCGCAAACCCATTGATTTTAATGGGTCTACATATGTCCATGTCTCCGCTACGTATGAAAACGGACGTCACCCGTACCGAGCTGGTAGACCGCGGCTAGAGGCACGCTATCGGGCAGCCCCATAGGGAATGAATGAGGCAGGCAGACTGCTGTTCCACTCTAACAGGGATAGAAGTGCTCTGTTCTGCCGATTAGTGAGGATCCCATTGGTCAGACCCCTGCCAGCTATACGCTTACCTCCTGCCTGAGCAGTGATGTATCTAGAGAGGGGCAGGCGCTGCATATATTGCTCAAGCACATCTTGCAGGAAGGTTACATTGGGCCGCCTAATGCAGAGATCTGAGGTGTCTCACAAGTGGTGACATTTTGCTAATGGTGGTCCTGGTGGTGTATTAGCGTACTGATGGTGGTTCTGGTAGTGTATTAATGTACTGACAGTGGTTCTGGTGATGTATTCACATACTGAGCATGGTTCTGGTGATGTATTCACATACTGATGGTGGTTCTGGTGGTGTATTCACATACTGATGGTTCTGGTGGTGTATTAATGTACTGATGGTGGTTCTGATGGTGTATTAATGTACTTACGGTGGTTCTGGTAATGTATTCACATACTGATCGTGGCTCTGGTGATGAATTCACATACTGATGGTGGTTCTGGTGGTGTATTCATATACTGATGGTGGTTCTGGTGGTATATTAATGTACTGACAGTGGTTCTGGTGGTGTATTAATGTACTGACAGTGGTTCTGGTGATGTATTCACATACTGATGGTAGTTATGGTGATGTATTCATATACTGATGGTGGTTCTGGTGGTATATTAATGTACTGTTGGTGGTTCTGGTGGTGTATTAATGTACTGATGGTGGTTCTGGTGGTGTATTGATGTACTGATGGTGGTTCTGGTGATGTATGATGATAGTTCCGGTGATGTATTTATGTACTGATGGGGGTTCTGGATGAATTTAATGATGTGGTTCTGGTTCTGCACTCATGTAGTGATGGTGGTTCTCATAATGTATTCACATTCTGATGGTGGTTTTGGTGATGTATTCATGTACTGCTGGTGGTTCTGGTTATGTATGAATTTACTGATGGTGGTTCTGGTGATCCATTCATGTACTGATGGTAGTTTTGGTGATGTATTCATGTACGAATGGTGGTTCAGGTGATGTAGTCATGAAGTGGTGGTGGTTCGGGTGATGTAGTCATGTAGTAAACGAAAACGAATTTCCGATGATGTATTCATGTTCTGATAGTTCCAGTGATATACTCTGGGCAACAGGGTAGCTCAGTGGTTAGCACTGCAGTCTTGCAGCGCTGAGGTCCTGGGTTCAATTCCCACCAAGGACACCATCTGCAAGGAGTTTGTATGTTCTCCCCGTGTTTGCGTGGGTTTCCTCCGGGTACTCTGGTTTCCTCCCACACTCCAAAGACATACAGATAGGGAATTTAGATTGTGAGCCCCAATGGGGAGTGTTCCCAATGTATGTAAAGCGCTATATAAATGAATAAATTATTATATACTCTTATTGGCTCTGATCCTGTACATATGTAGCAATCCATACCTTGTCAGATTATGTGACAGCACATTGCTCAGGCATGCAGTGAGCCCTATTGCCTAAGGCTATGTGCACTTCTGAGCAGGCTTTTGAGCCATCTAAAGCCCCAGACCCCTACTGATATGCAGTAAATTTAAGGTCCCAAAAGTTTAATTGCACTTTATTACAGAGTACCACAAGTTCCCTTTACTGGTGGCTGCCAGCAGTCCAAATGTTATATGACCATGTTTAAACATATGATTTTGACCGCTGCTGTTGTGTTAACCTCCAGGCCATTTGCCATTTTTACTCTTTCCTCCCCTTCTTCAAAGAGCCATTTTTTGGCCAACATAGCCATACGAGAGCTTGTTTTCTGCTAAATGGGTTGTACTTTTGAATTGCACCATTCATTTTACAACGTACTGGAAAACGGGGGAAATATCCAACTGCGATGAAAGTGCAATTCCACGATTGTTTTTTGTTTAATTACCATCTTCACTATATGTTAAAGCTGACCAAGCAGTATAATTCTCCAGGTGAGTACGAGCATGCAGATACCAAACATGTATAGTTTTCTTTTAATTGAAGCAGCAAAAAAAATCCAGAACCTTGTAAAGAAGGGAATTTTGTTACTTACCGTAAATTCCTTTTCTTCTAGCTCCTATTGGGAGACCCAGACGATTGGGTGTATAGCACTGCCCTCCGGAGGCCACACAAAGCAATTACACTAAAAAGTGTAAGGCCCCTCCCCTTCTGGCTATACACCCCCAGTGGGATCACTGGCTCACCAGTTTTAGTGCAAAAGCAAGAAGGAGGAAAGCCAATAACTGGTTTAAACAAATTCACTCCGAAGTAACATCGGAGAACTGAAAACCATTGAACATGTACAACATGTGTACCCGAAAAACAACCAAAAATCCCAAAGGACAACAGGGCGGGTGCTGGGTCTCCCAATAGGAGCTAGAAGAAAAGGAATTTACGGTAAGTAACAAAATTCCCTTCTTCGGCGCTCCATTGGGAGACCCAGACGATTGGGACGTCCAAAAGCTGTCCCTGGGTGGGTAAAGAAATACCTCATGTTAGAGCTGCGAAGACAGCCCTCCCCTACGGGGAGGCAACTGCCGCCTGCAGGACTCTTCTACCTAGGCTGGCGTCCGCCGAAGCATAGGTATGCACCTGATAATGTTTGGTGAAAGTGTGCAGACTCGACCAGGTGGCTGCCTGGCACACCTGTTGAGCCGTAGCCTGGTGTCGTAATGCCCAGGACGCACCCACGGCTCTGGTAGAATGGGCCTTCAGCCCTGATGGAACCGGAAGCCCAGCAGAACGGTAGGCTTCAAGAATTGGTTCTTTGATCCATCGAGCCAGGGTGGCTTTGGAAGCCTGCGACCCTTTGCGCTTACCAGCGACAAGGACAAAGAGTGCATCCGAGCGGCGCAGGGGCGCCGTGCGGGAAATGTAGATTCTGAGTGCTCTCACCAGATCCAACAAATGTAAATCCTTTTCATACCGATGAACTGCATGCGGATAAAAGGAAGGCAAGGAGATATCCTGATTAAGATGAAAAGAGGATACCACCTTAGGGAGAAACTCCTGAATGGGGCGCAGCACTACCTTGTCCTGGTGGAACACCAGGAAAGGAGCCTTGGATGACAGCGCTGCTAGTTCGGACACTCTCCGAAGAGACATGACCGCTACCAGAAAGGCCACTTTCTGTGAGAGTCGAGAAAGTGACACATCCCTCAGAGGCTCGAAGGGCGGCTTCTGGAGAGCAACAAGGACCTTGTTTAGATCCCACGGATCTAACGGCCGCCTGTACGGAGGTACGATATGACAAACCCCCTGCAGGAACGTGCGCACCTGAGAAAGTCGTGCTAGACGCTTCTGAAAAAACACGGATAGTGCCGAGACTTGCCCTTTAAGGGAGCCGAGCGACAAGCCCTTTTCCAACCCAGATTGCAGGAAGGAAAGAAAGACAGGTAACGCGAATGGCCAGGGAGATACTCCTTGTGCAGAGCACCAGGATAAGAAAATCTTCCACGTTCTGTGGTAGATCTTAGCAGAAGTGGACTTCCTAGCCTGTCTCATGGTGGCCACGACCCCTTGGGATAATCCTGAAGACGCTAGGATCCAGGACTCAATGGCCACACAGTCAGGTTCAGGGCCGCAGAATTCCGATGGAAAAACGGCCCTTGGGACAGTAAGTCTGGACGGTCTGGTAGTGCCCACGGTTGGCCGACCGTGAGATGCCACAGATCCGGGTACCACGATCTCCTCGGCCAGTCTGGGGCGACGAGTATGACGCGGCCGCAATCGGATCTGATCTTGCGTAACACTCTGGGCAAGAGTGCCAGAGGTGGAAACACATAAGGGAGCCGGAACTGCGACCAATCTTGCACTAAGGCGTCTGCCGCCAGAGCTCTTTGATCGCGAGACCGCGCTATGAAGGTCGGGACCTTGTTGTTGTGCCGAGACGCCATTAGGTCGACGTCCGGCACACCCCAGCGGCGGCAGATTTCCTGAAACACGTCCGGGTGAAGGGACCATTCCCCTGCGTCCATGCCCTGGCGACTGAGGAAGTCTGCTTCCCAGTTTTCTACGCCCGGGATGTGAACTGCTGATATGGTGGATGCTCTTTCCTCTACCCACATCAGAATCCGCCTGACTTCCTGGAAGGCTTGCCGACTGCGTGTCCCTCCTTGGTGGTTGATGTATGCCACCGCTGTGGAGTTGTCCGACTGAATTCGGATCTGTTTTCCTTCCAGCCACTGCTGGAAGGCTAATAGGGCAAGATACACTGCCCTGATCTCCAGAACATTGATCTGAAGGGTGGATTCCTGCTGAGTCCACGTCCCTTGAGCCCTGTGGTGGAGAAAAACTGCTCCCCACCCTGACAGACTCGCGTCTGTCGTGACCACTGCCCAGGATGGGGGCAGGAATGATCTTCCCTGCGATAATGAGGTGGGAAGAAGCCACCATAGCAGAGAATCCTTGGCCGTCTGAGAAAGGGAGACTTTCCTGTCTAGGGAAGTTGTCTTCCCGTCCCATTGGCGGAGAATGTCCCATTGAAGTGGACGCAGATGAAACTGCGCGAACGGGACTGCCTCCATTGCTGCCACCATCTTCCCTAGGAAGTGCATGAGGCGCCTTAAGGAGTGCGACTGACCCTGAAGGAGAGACTGCACCCCTGTCTGTAGTGACCGCTGCTTGTCCAGCGGAAGCTTCACTATCGCTGAGAGAGTATGAAACTCCATGCCAAGATACGTTAGTGATTGAGTCGGTGCCAGGTTTGACTTTGAAAAGTTGATGATCCACCCGAAAGTCTGGAGAGTCTCCAGCGCAACATTCAGGCTGTGTTGGCATGCCTCTTGAGAGGGTGCTTTGACAAGTAGATCGTCCAAGTAAGGGATCACCGAGTGTCCCTGAGAATGCAAGACTGCTACCACTGCCGCCATGACCTTGGTGAAAACCCGTGGGGCTGTCGCCAGACCAAATGGCAGAGCTACGAACTGGAGATGGTCGTCTCCTATCACAAAACGTAGAAAACGTTGGTGCTCTGTAGCAATCGGCACGTGGAGATAAGCATCTTTGATGTCTATTGATGCAAGGAAATCTCCTTGAGACATTGAGGCAATGACAGAGCGGAGGGATTCCATCCGGAACCGCCTGGCGTTCACATGCTTGTTGAGCAGCTTTAGGTCCAGAACAGGACGGAACGAGCCGTCCTTTTTTGGAACCACGAAGAGATTGGAGTAAAAACCTTGCCCTTGTTCCTGCAGAGGAACAGGGATCACCACTCCTTCTGCTCTTAGTGAGCACACCGCCTGCAGAAGGGCATTTGCTCGGTCGGGATGTGGGGAGGTTCTGAAGAACCGAGGCGGAGGATGAGAACTGAATTCTATCCTGTACCCGTGAGACAAAATGTCTGCTACCCACCGGTCTTTGACCTGTGGCAGCCAAATGTCGCAAAAGCGGGAGAGCCTGCCACCGACCGAGGATGCGGAGGGATGAGGCCGAAAGTCATGAGGCAGCCGCCTTGGAAGCGGTTCCTCCGGTTGTTTTCTTGGGGCGTGAATGAGCCCGCCAGGAATCTGAGCTCCTTTGCTCCTTCTGAGTCCCTTTGGACGAGGAGAATTGGGTCTTGCTGGAGCCTCGAAAGGACCGAAACCTCGACTGCCACTTCCTCTGTTGAGGTTTGCTCGATCTGGGCTGGGGTAAGGAGGAGTCCTTACCCTTGGACTGTTTAATGATCTCAGCCAATTGCTCACCAAACAGTCTGTCTCCAGATAGTGGCAAGCTGGTTAAACATTTCTTGGAAGCAGAATCTGCTTTCCATTCCTTTAACCACAAGGCTCTGCGCAAAACCACAGAGTTGGCAGACGCCATTGAGGTACGGCTCGTAGAGTCCAGGACAGCGTTGATAGCGTAAGTCGCAAACGCAGACATTTGGGAGGTTAGGGACGCTACTCGCGGCACTGCTGGACGTATGAGAGAGTCCACTTGTGCCAGGCCAGCTGAAATAGCTTGGAGTGCCCACACGGCCGCGAATGCTGGAGCAAACGACGCGCCGATAGCTTCATAGACAGACTTTAACCAAAGGTCCATCTGTCTGTCATTGGCATCTTTAAGTGAAGCCCCATCTTCCACTGCAACTAAGGATCTAGCCGCAAGCCTGGAGATTGGGGGGTCCACCTTTGGACACTGGGTCCAGCGTTTGACCACGTCAGGGGGAAAGGGATAACGTGTATCCTTAAGACGTTTGGAGAAACGCTTATCTGGATAAGCATGATGTTTCTGGACTGATTCTCTGAAGTCAGAGTGGTCCAGAAAAGTACTCAATTTACGCTTAGGATACCGGAACTGGAACTTCTCCTGCTGTGCAGCTGCCTCCTCTGCAGAAGGGGCTGGGGGAGAAATATCCAACAGTCTATTGATGGCCGCTATAAGGTCATTTACCATAGCGTCACCATCAGGGGTATCTAGATTGAGAGCGGTGTCAGGAGTAGATTCCTGATCACCCACCTCTGTCTCCTCATACAGAGCCTCGTCTCGCTGAGACCCTGACCAGTGTGATGACGGCGAGGGTCTTTCCCAGCGAGCCCGCTTAGGCTGCCTGGGACTGTCATCCGAGTCAGAGTCTTCAGCCTGTGATGCCTGGGACCCCCTTGAAGTACGGATTAGTTCCAACTGAGGGGGACCGGGGAGCATAGACACAGCAGTGTCCATGGTCTGAGAAACTGGCCTGGACTGCAAGGTTTCCAGGATTTTTGTCATAGTCACAGACATCAGCAAAAACTGCAAATTCTGTCCCCGTCACCGGGGCAGGGTTCACAGGCGTCTCTGCCTGGGCCACTACTACCATAGACTCTGGCTGACGAAGTGGCACAGGGATTGAACATTGCACACAATGGGGGTCATTGGAACCTGCCGGTAGATTAGCCCCACATGCGGCACAAGCAGTGCATACCGCCTGTGCCTTGGCACCCTTGCATTTTGCGGATGACATGTTGTTGTCTCCTCAGAGCAATGAGGGTATAAGCCAAGAAGCGACTGTACAGTGCAATATAAATATATATGGTACAGAGAAAAAATGCACCAAATAACACTGTGGCACTAGTGGGGCCAGCACTTATGTGCAGCTTACCGCCCGCATAAACGCGGGTGTGTGGTCGCCAGAGTCCCTTGTCTGAGTCCCCCAGAGCCTGTGTCCATTCTCCAGCCAGACTGCATGCAGGAATGGCTGCCGGCGTCCTGTGGAGAGGGGCGGGCCCTGGGCGTGTTGAGACCAAGAGCGGGAAACTTGCGTCCCCACTGTGCCCAGTGAGAGGGCTGGAGCATGTAAATAAGGCTCCAGCCCTCGGCGCTGCCTATTGCACAGCGTCTCTCCCTTTCCCTGAGTGACAGGGTGGGGGCGGGAACGAACCGTAACTAGGCCGCAAAAGCCGGGGACTAGATTTATGAGCGCTGCCGCCGTAAAAGCGCGGGCAGCGCGAGTCCCCGGCGCACTACAAGTCCCAGCGGCGCCGCCGCTCCCGGAGCGGCCGGCGCGGTAGTTCCCAAGACAAAAAATCACTCAGCTAAGCTGCAGTGACTCTAACCCGAGCGCGCAGCGCTAGTGCCTCCGGCGCACTAGCACACCCAGCAAGCCTGGAGTGTGCGTGGCCTGTCTGTGCGGGGACACAGAGTACCTGAACGTTGCAGGGCCTTGTCCCTGACTGTACTCAGCTCCTCCAGCAGGGTCTCTGGGTCTGTGGATGGAGCTCGGCCTCAGGGTTCGGGGGCCGGTAAGATCCCACTTCCACAGAGCCCCTCAGGGGGATGGGGAAGGAAAGCAGCATGTGGGCTCCAGCCTCCGTACCCGCAATGGGTACCTCAACCTTACAAACCGCAAGTGGGGTGAGAAGGGAGCATGCTGGGGGCCCTATATGGGCTCTCTTTTCTTCCATCCGATAGAGTCAGCAGCTACTGCTGACTAAACAGTGGAGCTATGCGTGGATGTCTGACCTCCTTCGCACAAAGCAGAAAACTGGTGAGCCAGTGATCCCACTGGGGGTGTATAGCCAGAAGGGGAGGGGCCTTACACTTTTTAGTGTAATTGCTTTGTGTGGCCTCCGGAGGGCAGTGCTATACACCCAATCGTCTGGGTCTCCCAATGGAGCGCCGAAGAAAAAGAAATGCTGCTTTTTGCGCCATTTTCCGACAACCATAACGTTTTTCGGGCCGTGGGGCTAAGTGATGGCTTATTTTTTGCACCCTGAGTTGACATTTCTATTGATGGTTTAGTTGCTTCTCATTGCAATGTTGTAGCAGCCTCATAAAAATAATTGTAATTTTGGCTTTTATTTCCGTTAAGCTGTTTACCAATAGGATTAATTTTATACTTTGATAAAGCGGACATTTCTAAACACAGCTATTTATAAATTTGCAAGAGCGCAAAAGGAGGAAGGATTTGAACATTTTTTGTTTTTATTTTTTTCATAATTTTTACTTTTTTAATTGCATTTTAAAGTTGCAATTTTCTGATTGCTTGTGCTGTACTGAGCAGAGCATCAGCCCCGCTCTGTGCAGCGGAAATCGCAATCTCCTATGAATGTCGCTCGCAGCCGCCGTTCCCAGGAACTTCATCTTAAGACACAGGGGTCATCAACTGACCCCCGCCTGTCATGATAGCTAGTGTAGAGCGAGTAGTTGACTATGCGTTCTCGCTATGCTGTTAGCGAGTACTGTCTGCTACTCGCATATTCATTACGAGTAGCGGGCGCAATGCAAGTCAATGGGAAATACTCGCTAAGTAGCGAGTAACCCGAAAGCCGTACTATTCACTACTCGCACGAAAAGTACAGCTTTCGTGTTACTCGCTACTTAGCGAGTATTTCCCATTGACTTGCATTGCACCCGCTACTTGTAACGAATATGCGAGTAGCAGACAGTACTCGCTATACGAATAGTCAACTGCTCGCTCAACACTAATGATAGCCAATCGGCACCCCACGATCACGTCACATGGCCGTTGATGGGGCGGTAAATAACTGCTCTCGCCGCCGACATGTGCTAAATCCCGCTGTCAGATTAACAGCAAGATTTAATTGGTTAACAGCCCCAAACAGACCTCCAATCCACCTGCACCTCTTAGAGTCAGATGATCAGATCACCCAATGTGTGCAGGGAAAGATGCAGGCTCGATGTACAAACCCACATCAAAGGGCAAGACGCAACCTATGATGTCCAAGGTCGTAAAGGGGTTAAAAAAAAATTAGAAAAAATAGACTAACTATTCAGGAGGTACAATCATTACTTTTCTAGATGGGCTCATGAGTCAGTTCTTCACCATAAAGTCAAAGAAGAAAATACTTAAAATAACAAGAGGGCGGCCCTAAGTTCAGAGACTGCGCTGCCGTCTTGAAAAACAAGTGTGCAGCTGCAGCGTCCTTCCAAACTCTGTCCACCTTTGATTTTCTTTTTTCGATTGGCAGTGGTTCCATTGTTCGGACTTTGGTGATATCTATGACCATAAAACATTATCTGCAATGAGATCTTAGGGTGGCTCAGTGGTTAGAACTGTACGGTGGCTCAGTGGTTAGCAATGCAGTCTTGCAGCGCTGGGGTCCTGGGTTCAAATCCCACCAAGGACACTAGCTGCAAGGAGTTTATATGTTCTCCCCGTGTCTATGTGAGTTTTTTCCACTTTCCTCCCACACGCCAAAGACAAAGTGATAGTGATTCTAGATTGTGAGCCCCAATGGGGACAGTATTTCCAGTGTATGTAAAGCGCTGTTGAATTAATAGTGCTACATAAATGAATAAATATTATTATTCCCGCCAGCTCTATAAAGTACAAAAAAAAAAAAAAAAAGGAGGAATGGAGGCATAAAACAGTTTAATGTGTAAAGGGAAAAAGTTAAAAAGTATCAGTTCTATAAATGTGATCAAAGAAACTCAGGAAAAAGTAAAACTAATTTAAAACAAAAAAGTATACAAAATAAAAGTAAAATAAAATTGTGAGACTCGTTTTTTTAATAGAACCACATGGTGGTAAATATATTGCAACTGTCCGATCAGTAAAATACGAGCGCACAGTGGTGCGGTTTTATGTCTGGAGAAATTCTGGCTGCACTCGTGCCACTTTCCGTGGCTCCTTCATGTGAGTTTTCGGACACTGCATCTCACACCAGCTGATTGGCACCATGGTCGCCCCTGGAAAAATAAAGACATTTCAAGTTGTTTTTGTTTTTTTTTTTGTTTTTTTTAGTCTTTTTCCTTAATTTTCTCATTTTTTTTCCCCTATAAATCTATAGGAAAAACATCAAGCCTAAAATATAATAAAAGTAGAAAAAGCCACAAAACACAGGACTAAAGATTTTTTTATTATTATTTCTAACTTCCATACATGTATTTCAGGCTAAAAATAATTTTTGCTTTTGGGTTCATTTTAAAAAAAATAAATAAATAAATAATATCTTATATCATTTTTGGCGCATCTCCTGACCCATACAACTCAAGATTTAGTCTGATCAAAAATCTGCTGAGTACCGTATTTTTCGGATTATAAAACTATAAAACACCCTTTTTATGCCCCCAAAATTGGGGAGAAGAAGGGAATTTTGTTTACTTACCGTAAATTCCTTTTCTTCTAGCTCCTATTGGGAGACCCAGACAATTGGGTGTATAGCTTCTGCCTCCGGAGGCCACACAAAGTATTACACTGAAAAAGTGTAACCCCTCCCCTCTGCCTATACACCCTCCCGTGGATCACGGGCTCCTCAGTTTTGGTGCAAAAGCAGGAAGGAGGAAACTTATAAATTGGTCTGGGGTAAATTCAATCCGAAGGATGTTTGGAGAACTGAAACCATGAACCAAAAGAACAATTCAACATGAACAACATGTGTACACAAAAGAACAACAGCCCGAAGGGCACAGGGGCGGGTGCTGGGTCTCCCAATAGGAGCTAGAAGAAAAGGAATTTACGGTAAGTAAACAAAATTCCCTTCTTTGTCGCTCCATTGGGAGACCCAGACAATTGGGACGTCCAAGAGCAGTCCTTGGGTGGGTAAAAGAATACCTCAATAAAAGAGCCGAAAACGGCCCCCTCTTACAGGTGGGCAACCGCCGCCTGAAGGACTCGCCTACCTAGACTGGCGTCTGCCGAAGCATAGGTATGCACCTGATAGTGTTTTGTAAAAGTGTGCAGACTAGACCAGGTAGCTGCCTGACACACCTGCTGAGCCGTAGCCCGGTGCCGCAATGCCCAGGACGCACCCACGGCTCTGGTAGAATGGGCTTTCAGCCCCGAAGGAAGCGGAAGCCCCGAAGAATGGTAGGCTTCAAGAATCGGTTCCTTGATCCACCGAGCCAAGGTTGACTTGGAAGCCTGCGACCCCTTACGCTGGCCAGCGACAAGGACAAAGAGCGCATCTGAACGGCGCAGGGGCGCCGTGCGAGACACGTAGAGCCGGAGTGCTCTCACTAGATCTAATGAATGCAAATCCTTTTCACATTGGTGAACTGGATGAGGGCAAAATGACGGTAAGTAGATATCCTGATTCAGATGAAAAGGAGATACCACTTTAGGGAGAAATTCCGGGACAGGACGCAGGACCACCTTATCCTGGTGAAAAACCAGGAAGGGGGATTTGCATGACAGCGCTGCAAGCTCCGACACTCTTCGGAGTGAGGCAATTGCCACAAGAAATGCCACCTTCTGCAAAAGACGTGATAAAGAGACATCCCTCAGCGGCTCGAAAGGTGGTTTTTGAAGAGCCATTAGCACCCTGTTAAGGTCCCAGGGTTCCAGCGGACGCTTGTAGGGTGGAACTATGTGGCAAACTCCCTGCAGGAACGTGCGGACCTGCGGAAGCCTTGCCAGGCGCTTTTGAAAAATACTGAGAGCGCAGATACTTGTCCCTTGAGAGAGCCCAGTGACAAACCCTTGTCCATTCCGGATTGAAGGAATGAAAGAAAAATGGGTAAGGCAAAAGGCCAGGGAGTAAAACCATTATCAGAGCACCAGGACAAGAAGATCCGCCATGACCTGTAATAGATCTTGGCGGACGTTGGTTTCCTGGCCTGTCTCATAGTGGCAATGTCATCCTGAGATAACCCCGACGACGCTAGGAGCTAGGACTCAATGGCCATACAGTCAGGTTGAGGGCCGCAGAATTCAGATGGAAAAACGGCCCTTGTGACAGCAGGTCTGTGCGGTCTGGAAGCGCCCACGGCTGACCAACCGTGAGATGCCACAGATCCGGGTACCACGACCGCCTCGGCCAGTCTGGAGCGACGAGAATGGCGCGACGACAGTCGGATCTGATCTTGCGTAACACTCTGGGCAACATCGCCAGAGGAGGAAACACATAAGGGAGTCGAAACTGCGACCAATCCTGAACTAACGCGTCCGCCGCCAGAGCTCTGTGATCTTGAGACTGTGCCATGAAGGCCGGGACCTTGTTGTTGTGCCGTGACGCCATGAGATCGACGTCCGGCGTTCCCCAGCGGCGACAGATCTCTCGAAACACGTCTGGGTGAAGAGACCATTCCCCCGCATCCATGCCCTGACGACTGAGAAAATCTGCTTCCCAGTTTTCTACGCCCGGGATGTGAACTGCGGAGATGGTGGAGGCTGTGGCTTCCACCCACCGCAGAATCCGCCGGACTTCCTGGAAGGCTTGACGGCTGCGCGTGCCGCTCTGGTGGTTGATGTACGCGACCGCCGTGGCGTTGTCCGACTGTATACGGATCTGCCTGCCCTCCAGCCACCGATGGAACGCCAATAGGGCTAGATACACTGCCCTTATCTCCAGAACATTGATCTGAAGGGAAGACTCTATCGGAGTCCAGGTTCCCTGAGCCCTGTGGTGGAGAAAAAACGCTCCCCACCCTGACAGGCTCGCGTCCGTCGTGACCACAGCCCAGGTTGGGGGCAGGAAGGATTTTCCCTGCGATAGAGAAGTGGGAAGAAGCCACCACTGAAGAGAGGTTTTGGCTGCAAGGGAAAGAGACGTTCCTGTCGAGGGACGTCGACCTCCTGTCCCATTTGCGGAGAATGTCCCATTGGAGTGGGCGCAGATGGAACTGCGCGAAGGGCACTGCCTCCATTGCTGCCACCATCTTCCCCAGGAAGTGCATGAGGCGCCTCAAGGGGTGTGACTGACCCCGAAGAAGAGATTGCACCCCTGTCTGCAGAGAAAGCTGTTTGTCCAGCGGTAGCTTGACTACCGCTGACTGTGTATGAAACTCCATCCCGAGGTAAGTCAGTGATTGGGTCGGTGTCAACTTGGACTTTGGGAAGTTGATGAGCCACCCGAACTGCTGGAGAGTCGCCAGAGCGACGGTCAGGCTGTGTTGACACGCCACCCGGGAGGGTGCCCTGACTAGGAGATCGTCTAAGTACAGGATCACCGAGTGGCCCTGAGAGTGTAGGACCGCTACAACGGATGCCATGATTTTGGTGAAGACCCCTGGGGCTGTCGCCAGGCCGAAAGGCAGTGCCACGAACTGAAGGTGTTCGTCCCCGATGGCGAAACGCAGGAAGCGTTGATGTTCGGGTGCGATCGGCACATGGAGATAAGCATCCTTGATGTCGATCGATGCTAGGAAGTCTCCTTGTGACATCGAAGCGATGACCGAGCGGAGAGATTCCATCCGAAACCTTCTGGTGCTCACATGCCTGTTGAGCAATTTGAGGTCCAGAACGGGACGGAATGATCCGTCCTTTGGCACCACGAACAAGTTGGAGTAGAAGCCGTGACCATGTTCCTGAGGGGGAACGGGAATCACCACTCCTTCTGTCTTCAGAACGCCCACAGCCTGAAAAAGTGCGTCGGCCCGAGAGGGGGGCGGAGATGTTCTGGAGAAACGAGTCGGAGGACAAGAGCTGAACTCTATCCTGTAACCGTGAGACAGAATGTCTCTCACCCATCGGTCTTGAACATGTGGCCACCAGGCGTCGCAAAAGCGGGAGAGCCTGCCACCGACCGAGGATGCGGTTCGGGGAGGCCGAAAGTCATGAGGAGGCCGCCTTGGAGGCAGTGCCTCCGGCGGCTTTTTGGGGGCGTGACTTAGACCGCCACGCATAGGAGTTCCTCTGGCCTTTCTCTGGCCTGTTGGACGAAGAGGATTGGGATTGGCTGAGGGCCGAAAGGACCGAAACCTCGGTTGTATTTTCCGTTGCTGAGGTCTCTTCGGTTTGGACTGGGGTAAGGACGAGTCCTTTCCCTTGGATTCTTTAATAATTTCATCCAATCGTTCGCCAAACAAATCGGTCGCCAGAAAACGGCAAACCGGTTAAGAACTTCTTGGAAGCAGAGTCTGCCTTCCATTCGCGTAGCCACATGGCCCTGCGGACTGCCACAGAATTAGCGGATGCCACCGCTGTACGGCTACCAGAGTCCAGGACGGCGTTCATGGCGTAGGACGAAAAAGCCGACGCCTGAGAAGTCAAAGACGCAACCTGCGGAGCAGAGGTACGTGTGACCGCATTAATCTCAGACAGACAAGCTGAGATAGCTTGGAGTGCCCACACGGCTGCAAAGGCCGGGGCAAAAGACGCGCCTGTGGCTTCATAGATGGATTTCACCAGGAGCTCTATCTGCCTGTCAGTGGCATCCTTGAGCGATGAGCCATCTGCAACTGATACTACAGATCTAGCCGCCAGTCTAGAGACTGGAGGATCCACCTTGGGACATTGAGCCCAACCCTTAACTACGTCAGAGGGGAAGGGGTAACGTGTGTCATTAAGGCGCTTAGTAAAGCGCTTGTCCGGAAATGCTCTGTGCTTCTGGACAGCATCTCTGAAGTTAGAGTGATCGAAAAACGCACTCCGTGTACGTTTGGGAAACCTAAACTGGTGTTTCTCCTGCTGCGAAGCCGACTCCTCTATAGGTGGAGGTGGGGGAGATAGATCTAGCACCTGGTTGATGGACGATATAAGATCATTTACTAAGGCGTCCCCCTCAGGTGTATCAAGATTGAGTGCAAAGTCAGGGTCAGAGCCCTGAGCTGCAACGTCCGCCTCGTCCTCCAGAGAGTCCTCAACCTGAGACCCCGAGCAGCGTGAGGAAGTCGGGGAAGATTCCCAGCGAGCCCGCTTAGCCGGTCTGGGACTGTGGTCCGTGCAGGAGTCCTCCACGTGAGACCTAGGGGCCACCCCGGGAGCGCGCTGCGGCGCGGACCGAGAGGGACCTGGAGGCGATGATCCAACAGGGCCCGGGGCCTGTGTAAGGACCGGTCTGGACTGCAAGGCTTCTAGTAGCTTGGCAGACCATTTGTCCATAGACTGAGCCATGGATTGTGAAAGTGACTCAGAGAGTTTCTCAGCAAAGACTGCAAACTCTGTCCCTGCCGCCTGGACAGTGGGAGCAGGAGGGTCTGCCTGAGCCGAGGGGCCCACTCGTGACCGAGGCTCCGGCTGAGCAAGTGAAACAGGGGTCGAGCATTGCTCACAGTGAGGGTAGGTGGAACCCGCAGGTAACATAGCCCCACAAGAGGTACAGGTTGCAAAAAAACCCTGTGCCTTAGCGCCCTTGCTCCTTGTGGACGACATGCTGTTGTCTCCTAGGAGAGTGATCACTGAGGGTATATGGGAAAAGGTAAACAATCCCGGCCGAACAGAAATATATATATATATATATATATATATATATATATATATATATATATATATATATATATATATATATATATATATATATATATATATATATATATATATATATATATATATATATACTCCGGCACCCTAGGGGGACCAGCACCGGATGACCGGTGTGGCTTACCGACCGCCCAAAGCGGAGTGTGTGTCCTCCAGACTCCCTGCCTTAGGTCTCCCAGAGCTGCAGAGCTCGTTCCTGAAAATCCTCCACCGGCAGAATGTGTGTAAAAATGGCTGCCGGAGCTCTCAGGGGAGGAGGGAGCCGTGGGCGGCGCTATGAAAGTGCGGGAATCTGGGGCCCCAAAGTGATCAGTGAGGGGGGGAGTAACCATACAGGATGCTCCAGCCCTCACCGCCGACGTCAGGTCGGCCGTCCCGCCCTTACCCCTGACTGGCAGGCCCGGGGGCGGGAGTATGCTACTAGGCCGCAATGAAGCCGGGGACTAAATTTAAGACCGCGGCCGACAAACAGGCTCGGTCGGCGCGGAAGTCCCGGTTTTCACAAACCAGCAGCTGCTGCAGCGTCCGGGAAACAAGCGCTCCGTGCACAGTCCCCATGGGGACACAGAGTACCTTATAGATGCAGGGCCCTGTCCCTGAGGATACATAGACTCCTGTCCGGCAGATTCCCACAGGGGCTGCGGAGGGAGCCCGGTCCCAGTAAATGGATGACCGGTCAGGATCCCACTTCTCCCAGAGCCTCTAAGGGATGGTGAAGGAAAACGGCATGTGGCTCCAGCCTCTGTACCCGCAATGGGTACCTCAACCTTAACAGCACCGCCGACGTAGTGGGGTGAGAAGGGAGCATGCCGGGGGCCCCAGTGGGGGCCCTCTTTTCTTCCAACCGATAAAATCAGCAGCTGCTGCTGACTAAAATGGGAATGCATGAGTGGATGTGTGCCTCCTTCCACACAAAGCATAAAACTGAGGAGCCCGTGATCCACGGGAGGGTGTATAGGCAGAGGGGAGGGGTTACACTTTTTCAGTGTAATACTTTGTGTGGCCTCCGGAGGCAGAAAATATACACCCAATTGTCTGGGTCTCCCAATGGAGAGGCAAAGATATGTGGATGCGTCTTATAAGGCGAACATAGCTTCCGGAAAGGTGTGGGGGGGGGGTGTGAAGAGGGGTCATAGAAAGCTGGCGGCGGCACGAGTGGGGCAATGCTGCATACCCTGGGCTGGGAGGAGAGGTGTACTGGCGACGTGAGACAAGCACCATTAATCTCCTGGAGATGGGGAAGGGGGGGGGGGAATCAGAAAAATAGTACCAGGGGCAGCGCATGCGCAGATTGACCAGCTCCGAGCATATACACTCCCCGGATGACAAATCCAACCAGTTTAGTGCCAAAGCTGAAGGAGGACATCCACCCATAAGTAGAGATAGAGTAAAACCCGGAATAACCGGAACCTCTGTCTACAACAACAGCCGGTGAAAACACACGGAACAAGAAAGCTGCCAACAGGCAACAGGGAGGGTGCTGGGTCTCCCATGTCGGAACTATAAGAAAAAGAATTTACGGTAAGTAAACAAAATTCTCTTTTTCTTCATCGTTCCTTATGGGAGACCCAGACCATGAGACGTCTCAAAGCAGTCCATGGGTGGGAAATAAACAGAAACTGAGAAGTAGGCAAAACCTAACTTCACAAATGGGCGACAGCCGCCTGAAGGATGCGTCTGCCCAAGCTCGCATCTGCCGAAGCATGAGCATGCACTTGGTAGTGCTTCGAAAGGGTGTGCAGACTAGACCAAGTGGCAGCCTTACAGACCTGCTGAGCCGTAGCGCAAGAGGCACCGACAGCTCTGGTCGAGTGCGCCTTAATCCCCGGCGGGGGAGGCACCTGAGAGCATTGGTAGGCATCGGATATGGCCGACCTAATCCAACGAGCTAGGGTCGGTTTAGAAGCCGAGAAACCCTTGCGCTGACCTGTGGTCAGCACAAAAAGAGAGGTGCACCGCCTAAAAAACAGCGGTGCGTGACACATAGATCCGGAGCGTCCGCACCAAATCTAAAGCATGCAACGCTTTCTCAAAGCGATGCACAGGGGCCGAACCAAGGGAAGACAATGAAATGTCCTGGTTAAGGTGGAAAGGAGACACCACCTTAGGGAGAAGGCCCGGAGTCGGACGGAGAACCACCTTGTCTTGGTGACCAAAAAGGGTGACTCCGAAGAGAGCACAGTCAAATCAGAGACTCTCCTGAGATAAATTATGGCCACCAGAAAGACCACTTTCTGTGAAAGACTAAACAACGAAACCTCCCTAAGAGGCTCAAAGGGGGGTTTCTGTAAGGCTATGAGGACCAGATTAAGGTCTCAGGGATCCAGAGACCGCCGGTAAGGCGGAATGATGTGAGATGCGCCCTGCATGAAGGTGCGCACCTGGGCCAGTCGGGCGATACGCCGCTGGAACAACGCTGACAGAGCCGAGACCTGTCCCTTGAGGGAAGGAGGGACAGTCCTAGCTGCAGGCCGGACTGTAGAAAGGACAGTATGGTCGGCAAGGAAAAAACGGCCAAGGAGCATGGCCGGAAGAACGACACCAGGACCGGAAAATTCTCCAAGTCCTGAGGTAAATCCTGGCCGAGGAAGACTTCCGAGCCTGAGTCATAGTGAAGATGACCTCGGAAGGAATGCCTGAAGCCGTAAGGATTCAGGGCTCAAGAGCCACGCCGTCAATCTGAGAGCCGCAGAATTGTTGTGGAAAACGGACCCTCTGAGAGAACGTCTGGCCGGTCCGGGAGATGCCACAGCACCTCTACGAACAGACGGAGCAGGTCTGGGAACCAAGCTCGCCTGGGCCAGTCTGGGGCGATGAGCACGACCCGACGGCCCTCCATTTTGGTCTTGCGCAGGACTCTGGGCAAGAGAGCTAGAGGGGGAAACACGTAGGCCAGACGGAACTGGGACCAATCTGGAACCAGCGCGTCCGCTGCCAAGGCCTGAGGATCGTGGGAGCGAGCCACGTAAACCGGGACCTTGTTGTTGTGCCGGGATGCCATTAGATCCACTTCCGGAGTGCCCCGCCTGCTAAATTGACCGGAACACTGCCGGATGCAGGGCTCACTCGCCGCTGTCCACGGTTTGACGGCTGAGATAATCTGCCTCCCAGTTTTCTACGCCTGGGATGTGGACTGCGGATATGGTGGACTTGGAGTCCTCGGTCCACTGAAGGATACGTTGAACTTCCAACATTGCTAGGCGGCTGCGAGTCCTAGGAGTACAGCCCTGATTTCCAGCACATTGATCGAGAGGGCTGATTCGGACGGAGTCCAAGTGCCCTGTGCTCGGTGGTGGAGAAACACTGCTCCCCAGCCGGATAGACTGGCATCCGTGGTGAGAATCACCCATGACGGGGCCAGAAAGGAGCGTCCCTGGGACAGAGAGAGGGGCCGAAGCCACCACTTAAAGAGAGCTCCTGGTCTGTGGCGACAGAGCCACCAGCCTGTGCAAGGAAGAAGTCCCTTGTCCCAACAGCGGAGGATGTCCAGCTGCAGGGGACGCAGATGCAACTGGCAAGGGGAACCGCTTCCATTGACGCCACCATCTGACCCAGCACCTGCATGAGGTGCCTGATGGAATGACGGCGGAGCCTCAGCAGAGAGCGAACCGCCAGATGAAGGGACTTCTGTTTGACTAAGGGCAGCTTCACAAGTGCCGGCAGAGTCTCGAATTGCATCCCTAGGTACGTAAGTTCCTGGGTCGGGGTCAGAGTGGACTTGCAAGCGTGGCGAGAGTGAGCGAGACACTCCGCTGAGAGTGAGCGAGACACTCCGCTGAGAGTGAGCGAGACACTCCGCTGAGAGTGAGCGAGACACTCCGCTGAGAGTGAGCGAGACACTCCGCTGAGAGTGAGCGAGACACTCCGCTGAGAGTGAGCGAGACACTCCGCTGAGAGTGAGCGAGACACTCCGCTGAGAGTGAGCGAGACACTCCGCTGAGAGTGAGCGAGACACTCCGCTGAGAGTGAGCGAGACACTCCGCTGAGAGTGAGCGAGACACTCCGCTGAGAGTGAGCGAGACACTCCGCTGAGAGTGAGCGAGACACTCCGCTGAGAGTGAGCGAGACACTCCGCTGAGAGTGAGCGAGACACTCCGCTGAGAGTGAGCGAGACACTCCGCTGAGAGTGAGCGAGACACTCCGCTGAGAGTGAGCGAGACACTCCGCTGAGAGTGAGCGAGACACTCCGCTGAGAGTGAGCGAGACACTCCGCTGAGAGTGAGCGAGACACTCCGCTGAGAGTGAGCGAGACACTCCGCTGAGAGTGAGCGAGACACTCCGCTGAGAGTGAGCGAGACACTCCGCTGAGAGTGAGCGAGACACTCCGCTGAGAGTGAGCGAGACACTCCGCTGAGAGTGAGCGAGACACTCCGCTGAGAGTGAGCGAGACACTCCGCTGAGAGTGAGCGAGACACTCCGCTGAGAGTGAGCGAGACACTCCGCTGAGAGTGAGCGAGACACTCCGCTGAGAGTGAGCGAGACACTCCGCTGAGAGTGAGCGAGACACTCCGCTGAGAGTGAGCGAGACACTCCGCTGAGAGTGAGCGAGACACTCCGCTGAGAGTGAGCGAGACACTCCGCTGAGAGTGAGCGAGACACTCCGCTGAGAGTGAGCGAGACACTCCGCTGAGAGTGAGCGAGACACTCCGCTGAGAGTGAGCGAGACACTCCGCTGAGAGTGAGCGAGACACTCCGCTGAGAGTGAGCGAGACACTCCGCTGAGAGTGAGCGAGACACTCCGCTGAGAGTGAGCGAGACACTCCGCTGAGAGTGAGCGAGACACTCCGCTGAGAGTGAGCGAGACACTCCGCTGAGAGTGAGCGAGACACTCCGCTGAGAGTGAGCGAGACACTCCGCTGAGAGTGAGCGAGACACTCCGCTGAGAGTGAGCGAGACACTCCGCTGAGAGTGAGCGAGACACTCCGCTGAGAGTGAGCGAGACACTCCGCTGAGAGTGAGCGAGACACTCCGCTGAGAGTGAGCGAGACACTCCGCTGAGAGTGAGCGAGACACTCCGCTGAGAGTGAGCGAGACACTCCGCTGAGAGTGAGCGAGACACTCCGCTGAGAGTGAGCGAGACACTCCGCTGAGAGTGAGCGAGACACTCCGCTGAGAGTGAGCGAGACACTCCGCTGAGAGTGAGCGAGACACTCCGCTGAGAGTGAGCGAGACACTCCGCTGAGAGTGAGCGAGACACTCCGCTGAGAGTGAGCGAGACACTCCGCTGAGAGTGAGCGAGACACTCCGCTGAGAGTGAGCGAGACACTCCGCTGAGAGTGAGCGAGACACTCCGCTGAGAGTGAGCGAGACACTCCGCTGAGAGTGAGCGAGACACTCCGCTGAGAGTGAGCGAGACACTCCGCTGAGAGTGAGCGAGACACTCCGCTGAGAGTGAGCGAGACACTCCGCTGAGAGTGAGCGAGACACTCCGCTGAGAGTGAGCGAGACACTCCGCTGAGAGTGAGCGAGACACTCCGCTGAGAGTGAGCGAGACACTCCGCTGAGAGTGAGCGAGACACTCCGCTGAGAGTGAGCGAGACACTCCGCTGAGAGTGAGCGAGACACTCCGCTGAGAGTGAGCGAGACACTCCGCTGAGAGTGAGCGAGACACTCCGCTGAGAGTGAGCGAGACACTCCGCTGAGAGTGAGCGAGACACTCCGCTGAGAGTGAGCGAGACACTCCGCTGAGAGTGAGCGAGACACTCCGCTGACAGTCTGCACTGGATGAAGCCCTGACTAGAAGGTCGTCCAGGTAAGGAATCACTACCAACCCCTGGAGGAGCAGAACCGCAACTGGTGAATACACGAGGGGCCGTGGGTAACCCAAAGGGGAGAGCCACGAATTGGAAATGTTCCTCTCCAATTACAAAACGTAGCCAACGCTGGTGTGAAACTGCGAATGGCACATGCAGAGAGACATCTCTGATGTCGATGGATGCTAAGAAATCTCCTTGGGTCATTGACTGATCGCAGAGATTCCATGCAAAATTGCCGCACCTGAACATGCTTGTTGAGAAGCTTGAGATCCAGGTCGGAAAGCACCGTCCTTTTCGGGGACTAGGAAGAGATTTGAGTAGAAATCTCAGAACCGTTCCCAGTCGGGAACTGGTACAATTACTCCATTGGCCTGCAAGAATGCCACGGCCTGTGAGAAGGCGGCGGCCTTGGAGCAGGGGGGAGTTGTCAGAAAAATCTGTTTGGCGGCTGGATAGAATTCCATTCTGTAGACGTGGGAGATGGTAACCCACACCCACTGATCGAAGACGTGTTGAAACCACACGTCGCCCAAGAGGGAGAGCCTGCCACCAACCAAGGACGTTACTGGCGCGGCCAGATAATCAAGAGGAGGCTGCCTTGGTGGCAGCAGCTCCTGTCGACTTAGGACACGGCTACATGCGCCAGTTGGTTTACGGACCTTGGCTGAGTTAGTGGACGAGGCCGAGGGCTTAGAGGACGACCAGTTAGAGGAAACGAAAGGAACGAAACCTCGACTGGTTCCTGCCCTGGAAGGTTTCCTGGGTTGTGGCATGGAAGTACTCTTCCTGCCAAAAGCTTCCTTAATAATTTCATCCAGTTGTTCACCGAATAGACTGGTCCCAGCAAAAGGGAGTCCAGCAAGGAACTTCTTAAGAAGCATCTGCCTTCCACTCTCGAAGCCACAGGAACCTGCGGATAGCGAGGGAAGTAGCCGAGGCCACCGCAGTGCGGTGACAGTCTCCAGCTATAGGATGAAAAGACTGAAGCCTGGAAGTTAAGGCAACCATTCGGGCATAAAGACCCTGGTGAGGGAATGCATCTCCTCCCGAGAAGCAGAGATGGCTTTGAGAGCCCGCACTGCTGCAAAAGATGGGGAGAACGAGGCCCCTGCCGCCTCATATATAGATTTGGCCAGAAGGACAACCTGGCGGACAGTGGGATCCTTAGAGAGGTGCCGTCAGCCACTGATACAACTGTCCGGGCTGAAAGTCTAGACACCGAAGGGTCCACCCTTGGTAAATGAGCCCACTCCTTGACCACCACTGGTGGAAGGGGGAAACAGTCATCAGAACCACGCTCTGGGAAGCGTCTGTCAGGACAGGCTCTGGGCTTGGTCACAGTGATCTGAAAGCTGGAGTGGATAAGGAACACACTCCTTGTTCTCTTAGGCAAGGTATACTGATGCTTTTCTGCCAGAGAGGGGTGCTCCCCTGATACAGGCGGATTGAGGTCCAGTACAAATATAATGGACGCAATCAAATCATTAGCATCTGCGTCACTTTCGGACAGATCAATGGGGTACATGGAGAAGCGTCCGAGCCCCCAGTAAGGCATCCTTCTTGTCCTGCGAGTCAGCTCGTGAACCAGAGCCGCGGGGCGAGGAGGGAAAGGGGACCCTGCGTCTCCATTTTAGGAGGAAGGGGTCTGAGACCAGATGGAGAATCCTCTGTGAGCTTTGCTGAGCGAGCTGTAGCAGCAGAAGCGCCCTGAGAAGGGGGCTGATGCATGCTCAGCAGTGTCCGGGACAGCTGTCCCCTGGAGAGAGGGATTCTACCCAAGCCGGGGGTTCAGCCACCGGAGCCGGAGCAGCCGGAGGGACCACTGGGGAGACTCCAGGCTGAGGCACCACTATGTTAGAGCAGGCATCACAATGTGGTTATGTGCTCGGTACAGGCAGTACGAGCCTACATGCAGTGCATATTAAGAACAGCCTTGCAGCCTTGCTCTGATGTGAGACATGCTGCAGAAGTGGGGGCTCTGTCCAGAAAGACCCCCAGCAGATTGTCTAAACAGAGTATATAAGCAGCAGCACAACCAGAGGTTGTGGCTTGCCAGACCGTTTAACATAACATCTCTGTGCCCTCCAGATTCCCCAGAAGTGGGGGCTCTGTCCCAGGCCCCCATTTGTCACAATGTGTTTGCAGACATTGATCTCTGTGCCCTAGAACGCTGAGAAAATGGCGTCCGCAGCGAGGAGAGGGGCGGAGCCTACTCTGAGAGCAGGACGGAGGGCAAATGAGGCATACAGGGGAGGGAAGCTTTCCTCAGTGAGGAGTGTCCCTTCCCTGTGCTGAACAGCCGCTGGGCGGAGCCACCCTGTCTCACTGCACTGACTGACATAGAATCGAAACTAGGCCTCAGGCGAAGCCGGGGCCTAGATTTAAACATGCGGCCAGCGTGCAGGCACCCTCGGCGCGGTTCTCCAGTGAAAGCTGGAGAACCGGCCGGAAATGTGAACACAGATATAAAACACACTCTCCCCAATATATAAAGTACAAGGGACCCCTGGAAAGACCACCGTCTGTGGTAATAGCGTCTCAATACTTAGCTTGTGAGACGCAGGTGCCAGGTCCCTGGGGGGTCATCGCTCCGTCCGTCAGGGTCCTGAAAAGGGCTGCGGATGGAGACCGGTCTCCTGCAAAGCAGAGAGAACCGTGATGGCTCCCACTTCAAGCCAGAGCCTCAGGGGATGGTGAAGGAGCGCGGCATGAAAGGGCTCCAGCCTTGTAACATCAACCTTAACAGCACCGCCGACACAGTGGGGTGAGAAGGGACATGCCGGGAGTCCAGATTGGACCCGCTTTTCTTCCAAATCTTTGAAATCAAAAATCAGAGGATGCATGTGTGTGTGACCTCCTGAACACAAAGCATTGAACTGGTTGGATTTGTCATCCGGGGAGTGTATATGCTCGGAGGGAGGAGCTACACTTTTAGTGTAGTACTTTGTGTGTCCTCCGGAGGCAGAAGCTATACACCCATGGTCTGGGTCTCCCATAAGGAACGATGAAGAAACACATATTTGGTATCGCCACGTTCAGAAATGCCCGATCTATTAACATATAAAATCAATTAATCTGATTGGTAAACGGCGTAGTGGCAAAAAAATTCCAAACGCCAAAATTACTTTTTTTGGTCGCCGCAACTTTTACACAGAATACAATAACAGGCGATCAAACCGTAGCATCTGCGCAAAAATGGTACCATTAGAAACGTCAGCTCGAAACGCAAAAAATAAGCAGTCACTGAGCCATAGATCCCGCAAAATGAGAACGCTACGGGTTTCGAAAATTGGCGCAAAACGTATGCCACTTTTATTGGACATACTTGTGAATTTTTTTAACCCCTTAAATACAAGTAAACTTATGGTTTCATTTAAAAGTACAACTCGTCCCGCAAAAAACAAGCCCTCATATGGCAAGATTGACGGAAAAATAAAAAAAAAAAAAAGTTACGGCTTTCGGAAGAAGGGGAGCAAAAAACAAAACCGCAAACACGGAAAGTGCCCGGGGGCTGAAGGGGTTAAAAAAAAATAAATTTTTTTCCCAATTTCCTACTCTAAATTTGAGGCACATTATAGTCAGATACATCTTATAATCCAAAAAATACGGCAACTCCAAAAATAACAGAATAGTTAAAAACTGTTACGTCTGAGCGATCTCACTGAAGGATTGTCAGTTAACTTATTCTGCAACCAACAATAGACCGTGCAGCACAAAGCCTATAAAAAGCAAATGGTGTAACATTTTTAAAAGGAACCAATTTCCAAAAATAACAACACCAAATACCAGGGCTATGGAATCGGAGCTCATTTTGGTGGAGTCGGAGCTCATTTTGGTGGAGTCGGAATAAAATGCACCGACTCAGACTCCTAAAATATATAATAAATTGGGGACAGTAGTGCAATGCAGAGTGTGCTGAATATTTTACTAAATAATAACATTTAGTATAATGCTTATATTTAAGTGAAAAATTTATTGTAGTACAATGTGAACCTAACTATAAGCAATATATGTAGGAGTCAGAGTCGGTGCAAGAGAAATTGAGGAGTCGGAGTCGAAGGTTTGGTTTACCGACTCCTCAGCCCTGCCAAATACATGCATATTACCAAAGAAAGCAAAATTGTCCAAAAAAGGTGGCTCATCCTTGCAGTACATTCTTCATGGGTTCTCAGGTCTTTATACAGTGTGTCCACCCATATCCTGTCCACCGCCATTAACTTGAGAACGGCGGCAGCTATAGGCATATAAGTGGTGTCTAGGTATAGTTTTCGAGATAAAAATGCTAACGCCGTTGTTTTCCACCAGGTGGCGCTATAGGTGGTTTCATTGCGCAGCGCATGGCTACTTTACTATACCTAGACACCACTTCTATACCTATAGCTGCTGCCTTTCTCAAGTTAACGGCAGTTTACAGGATATGGGTGGACACTCTGTATAGGGGAGTTAGTAAAGGGAGCCATCAGCTCAATGACTATGTACCATGAGGCCAGACGGTCTTATAATGCCCCAGACTTAGAGTGATTATTGCTGTGTGATAAATCTGATGTCTTAATTGAAGTTTTAACCATCTATAAAGTTGTTCGCTCCAATATTCCAGAATTTTGCGCTACCATCCTGGCTAATTCAACGTTGCAAAAAGCCCATCACATATTTCCACTCACCGGCTTCACTATGTGCAACCATCACTCCTAATTCATTCTCCGCCGTTGTCAGTAGATAATTGGACTGGGCGTCTCCTAAGGATATCTGGGTGTAATGTAAGGAAGCTCCGGCAACTCTAATACTGGCTTTTAACGGCTACCAATGCGCGAGTGTATCACACGGTGTTTACTGGTGACATCCCATGCGCAACGAATATTTCTCCATCCAATCATTCTGTGCACATAGAATATTATTGCTCTCAGCAGCACGGAGTGATGTGCTTCTGAGAACTGTGATTTCTTGACCGGCATAGAAAACATCACACTAGGCAAAAAAGAAGTATGCCGGCCTTGCGACAAATGCTTGCTGTTCGGCCATCGGCTCATCCAGGTGGATGCCAAATACATTATCCTTCGCCTGGTTAGTATGTCCAAGGAGCCATGACTCCCAGCCGATGAATAAGGGATACGATGACTGTCCCCCAAAAATAAGCCCTAGCAAGAATTTTCAACATTTTCAGTGTAAGGCTTAAATATAAGCCCTACCCCGAAAAAAAAGAGAATTTTGTTTACTTACCGTAAATTCTTTTTCTTATAGTTCCGACATGGAAGACCCAGACCATGGGTGTATAGCTTCTGCCTCCGGAGGACACACAAAGTACTACACTAAAAAGTGTAGCTCCTCCCTCTGAGCATATACACCCCCTGGATAACCAAATATAGCCAGTTTAGTGCAAAAGCTGAAGGAGGACATCCACCCACAAGTAGAGATAGAGTAAAACCCGGAATAACCGGAACCTCTGTCTACAACAACAGCCGGTGAAAACACACGGAACAAGAACTGCCAACAGGCAACAGGGAGGGTGCTGGGTCTCCCATGTCGGAACTATAAGAAAAAGAATTTACGGTAAGTAAACAAAATTCTCTTTTTCTTCATCGTTCCTTATGGGAGACCCAGACCATGGGACGTCTCAAAGCAGTCCATGGGTGGGAAATAACAGAAACTGAGAAGTAGGCAAAACCTAACTTCACAAATGGGCGACAGCCGCCTGAAGGATGCGTCTGCCAAAGCTCGCATCTGCCGAAGCATGAGCATGCACTTGATAGTGCTTTGAAAAGGTGTGCAGACCAGTCCAAGTGGCAGCCTGACAGACCTGCTGAGCCGTAGCCTGGTGCCTGAAAGCCCAAGAGGCACCGACAGCTCTGGTCGAGTGCGCCTTAATCCCCGGCGGGGGAGGCACCCGAGTACATTGGTAGGCATCGGATATGGCCGACCTAATCCAACGAGCTAGGGTCGGTTTAGAAGCCGAGAGACCCTTGCGCTGACCTGTGGTCAGCACAAAGAAGGGAATTTTGTTACTTACCGTAAATTCCTTTTCTTCTAGCTCCTATTGGGAGACCCAGACGATTGGGTGTATAGCACTGCCTCCGGAGGCCACACAAAGCAATTACACTAAAAAGTGTAAGGCCCCTCCCCTTCTGGCTATACACCCCCAGTGGGATCACTGGCTCACCAGTTTTAGTGCAAAAGCAAGGAGGAAAGCCAATAACTGGTTTAAACAAATTCACTCCGAAGTAACGTCGGAGAACTGAAAAACCATTCAACATGAACAACATGTGTACCCGAAAAACCACCAAAAATCCCGAAGGACAACAGGGCGGGTGCTGGGTCTCCCAATAGGAGCTAGAAGAAAAGGAATTTACGGTAAGTAACAAAATTCCCTTCTTCTTCGGCGCTCCATTGGGAGACCCAGACGATTGGGACGTCCAAAAGCTGTCCCTGGGTGGGTAAAGAAATACCTCATGTTAGAGCTGCAAAGACAGCCGTCCCCTACGGGGAGGCAACTGCCGCCTGCAGGACTCTTCTACCTAGGCTGGCGTCCGCCGAAGCATAGGTATGCACCTGATAATGTTTGGTGAAAGTGTGCAGACTCGACCAGGTAGCTGCCTGGCACACCTGTTAAGCCGTAGCCTGGTGTCGTAATGCCCAGGACGCACCCACGGCTCTGGTAGAATGGGCCTTCAGCCCTGATGGAACCGGAAGCCCAGCAGAACGGTAGGCTTCAAGAATTGGTTCTTTGATCCATCGAGCCAGGGTGGCTTTGGAAGCCTGCGACCCCTTGCGCTGGCCAGCGACAAGGACAAAGAGTGCATCAGAGCGGCGCAGGGGCGCCGTGCGGGAATGTAGATTCTGAGTGCTCTCACCAGATCTAACAAATGTAAATCCTTTTCATACCGGTGAACCGGATGAGGACAAAAAGAAGGTAAGGAGATATCCTGATTAATATGAAACGAGGATACTACCTTAGGGAGAAACTCCTGAATGGGGCGCAGCACTACCTTGTCCTGGTGGACCACCAGGAAGGGAGCCTTGGATGACAGCGCTGCTAGCTCAGACACTCTCCGAAGAGACGTGATCGCTACCAGAAAGGCCACTTTCCGTGATAGTCGAGAGAGTGAAACATCCGTCAGAGACTCGAAAGGCGGCTTCTGGAGAGCAACTAGTACCCTGTTCAGATCCCATGGATCTAACGGCCGCTCGTACGGGGGGACGATATGACCAAACCCCCTGCAGGAACGTGCGTACCTGCGGACGTCGTGCTAGACGCTTCTGAAAAAAACACCAATAGCGCCGAGACTTGCCCTTTAAGGGAGCCGAGCGACAAGCCCTTTTCCAACCCAGATTGCAGGAAGGAAAGAAAAGTAGGCCATGCCAATGGCCAGGGGGACACTCCTTGTACAGAGCACCAGTAAAAGAAAATCTTCCACTTCCGTGGTAGATCTTAGCAGACGTGGGCTTCATAGCCTGTCTCATGGTGGCAACGACCCCGTGGGATAATCCTGAGGACACTAGGATCTAGGACGCAATGGCCACACAGTAGGTTCAGGGCCGTAGAATTCAGATGGAAAAAACGGCCCTTGGGACAGTAAGTCTGGCCGGTCTGGTAGTGCCCACGGTTGACCGACCGTGAGATGCCTGTCGCCAGAGCTCTTTGATCGTCATGAAAACCGGGACCAAGCTGTTGTGCCGATTCGTGAAACCCGTCCGGGTGCAGAGACCATTCTCCTGCGTCCACGCCCTGGTGACTGAGGAAGTCTGCTTCCCAGTTTTCTACGCCCGGGATGTGAACTGCGGATATGGTGTAAGCTCTGTCTTCCACCCCTAGCAGAATCCGGCGGACTTCCTGGGAGGCTCGCCGACTGCGTAGTCCGCCTTGGTGGTTGATGTATGCCACCGCTGTGGATTGTCCGACTGAATTCGGATCTGTTTGCCTTCCAGCCACTGTAGGAAGTCTTGCAGGGCCATATGCACTGCCCAGAGCTCCAGACAATTGATCTGAAGAGTGGACTCCTCTGAAGAGAGTCCTTGATCGTCTGAGAAAGGGGGACGTTCCTGTGTAGGGACATCGACTTCCCCTCCCATTAGCGAAGAATGTTCTATTGAAGTGGACGCAGATGAAACTGCGTGAAAGGGACTGCCTCTGGATGAGGTGTCTCCTTGAAGGAGAGACTGCACCCCCGTCTGTAGTGACCGCTGTTTGTCCAGTGGAAGCTTCACCATCGCTGAGAGAGTGTGAAACCCCAAGCTAAGATATGCCAGCGATTGGGTTTAACTTTGAAAAGTTGAGGACCCACCCGAAACTCTGGGAAGTCTCCAGCGCCATGTTCAGGCTGTGTTGGCATGCCTCTTAAAAGAGTGCCTTGACAAGTAGATGGTCTAAGTAAGGGATCACAGGGTGACCCTGAGAGTGCGGGAGTGGTCCCACTGCTGCCATGAACTTGGTGAAAACCCGTGGGGCTGTCGCCAGACCGAAGGGTAGGGCTACGAACTGAAGATGCTCGTCTTCAATAACGAACCGTAGCAAACGCCGGTGCTCTGGAGCAATCGGCACGTGGAGATAAGCATCCTGATGTCTATTGATGCTAGGAAATCTCCTTGAGACATTGAGGCAATGACGGAGCGGAGGGATTCCATCCGGAACCGCCTGGTTTTCACGTGCTTGTTGAGCAGTTTAAGGTCCAGAACGGAACGGAAGGAGTCGTCCTATTTTGTCACCCCGACCAGATCGGAGTAAAAAGTGTCTCTTGTTCCTGAGGAGGAACCGGGATTACGACTCCTACTGCCTGCAGAAGAGCCTCGGCTCGGCCCGGTGAGGAAGTTTTTGCGACAAAACTGTCTCTCACCCACCGGCCATTGACCTGTGGCAGTGAAATGTCGCTAAAGCGGGGGAGTCTGCCACCGACCGCGGACGCGGAGAGAGAGGGCTGAAAGTCATGAGGAAACCGCCTTGGTAGCGGTTCCTCCGGCTGCCTTCTCCAGGCGTGATTGAGCCCGCCAGGAACCTGCGCCCCTCTGAGCCTTTTGAGTCCTGTTGGACGAGGGCAATTGGGACGTGCCCGAGCCTGGGAAGGACCGAAACCTCGACTGTCCCTTCTCCTGATGGGTCATGTTTGATAGCTGGGGTAAGGAAGAATCCGTACCCTTGGACAGTTGAATGATTTAATCCAACCGCTCACGAAACAGTCTGTCACCAGATAAAGGCAATCTGGTTAAGCACATTTGTGGAAGCAGCATCTGCTCCAATCCCTTAACACTAGGAGCGTAACAACACGGAGTTGGCGGACGCCACTGACGTACGGCTCGTAGAGTCCAGGACAGCATAAACAGCTTGAGTCGCAATGCCGACATTGCGAGGTGAAGGACGCTACTGCGGCCAAGATGTACATGTGACCGCGTCCCTCTGCGCAATACTAGCTGAAATAGCTTGGAGTGCCTCTATGGCTGCGAATGCCGGGGCAACCGACCCACCGATAGGGCTATCTGTCTGTCAATGGCATCTTTAAGTGAATTCCCATCTTCCACTGCAACTATAGATCTAGCCGCAAGCCTGGAGATTGGGGGATCCACCCTTGGAGCGCTTGAGCACGTCAGGGGGGAAGAGACAACGCGTATCTTCAATACGGTTGGAGAAAAGCTTATCGGGATAAGCGTGGTGTTCCCGGACTGCTTCTCTGGAGTCAGAGTGACCAGAAAAGTACTCAATATACGCTTGAGATACCGAAATAGGGATTTATTCTGCTGTGAAGCTGACCCCTCCACTGGAGGAGTTGAGGGAGAAATACCCAACCTTCCATTGATGGACGCTATAAGATTATTCACTATAGCGTCACCATCCGGTGTATCCGGATTGAGAGCGGTCTCAGGATCGGAGTCCTGAACAGCTACGTCTGCCTCATCATACAGAGCGTACTGTGATGAAGTCGAGGGCCGTTCTTAGGGAGCTAGCTTAGGCCGTCTGGGACTGTCGTCCGTGTCAGAGCCTGCACCCTGGGATGCATGGGACCCTCCTGGAGCCATGATTTGTTTCGAAATCAGGGTGGCCAGGGGCATTGAATCAACATTGCCCAAGGTCTGTCTGGACTGCAAAGTCTGTAAGATGTTAGTCATAGCCACAGACAATATATCAGCGGAAACTGCAACTCCGTCCCTGTCCCTGGACAGGGATCACAGGTGGTTCTTTTGGCCACCTGTAGCAGAGACCCCGTTGAGTAATTGCACACACTGGGGGTCCTGGAACAGTCGCATGCAGTACAAGCAGCATAGAAAGCGTGTGCCTTGGCACCCATGCCTTTTTTTTTTTTTTTTTTTTTTTACTGTTGCTGTCTAGCCATCTAGGAGCATTAGCCAAGAATAGCGACCGTACAGTGCAATGTATAGCATACAAGCATGAAGTACAATAAACACTTCAGCACATGCAGTACAAGGAGCATAGAAAGCCTGTGCCTTGGCACCTTTGCTTTTCTGCTGCCGTTGTCTAGTTATTCAGGAGCATTATCCAGGAAAAGCGACATACAGTGAATGTATAGCATACAAGCATGAAAATAACCACTGCAGCACATGCAATCCAAGCAGCATTGAAAGCTTGTGCCTTAGCACCCTTGCTTTTCTGCTGCTGTTGTCTAGTCATCAAGGAGCATTAGCCAAGAATAGCGACATGCAGTGAATGTACAAGCATGAAAATAAACTCTGCAGTACATGCAATCCAAGCAGCATTGAAAGCTTGTGCCTTAGCACCATTGCTGTTTGCTGCCGCTGTCTAGCCATCTAGGCGGGTAGACAGCCAAGAATAGCCCTTACAGTGCAATGTAAAGCATACAAGCATAAAGGACACATGACACCGCAGCACATGCAAGACAAGCAGCATATAGAGTCTGTGCTTTAGCACCCCTGATCTTTTGCTGCTGTTTCTAGGTCTGCATCCTGAATAGCGACCGTACAAAAGCACAACAGGACACTTCGGCATTAGTGGGTCAGCACTTTAGTTGCCGCTTACCGCCCGCACAAAAGCGGGTGTGTGGCGCCGGAATCCTGTGCTGGTAGCTCAGTGTCTCCGTTTTCCCGCTCTGCGTGCCGGAATGGCTGCCGGCGTCCAGAGGAGAGGGGCTTTCCGAGGGCGTGCCCGAGACAAGAGCGGGAACCCGGCGCCCACTGTGTCTAGTAAAGGGGGCTGGAGAATGCAAATAAGGCTCCAGCCCTCGGCGCTGCTATAGAACAGCGTCTCTCCCTGTCCCTGAGTGACAGGGTGGGGGCGGGAACGAAGCGGCGCTAGGCCGCAAAAGCCGGGGACTAAAGTTAGAAGCGCCGCCGCCGTAAAAGCGCGGTCGGCGCGTCCCCGGCGCACTACAAGTCGCAGCTGCGCCGCCGCTCCAGGGGCGGTCGGCGCGGCGGTCCCCACACGTAAAGTCCCCCAGTAATCTGCAGGGACTATAAGCCCAGCGCACAGCGCTACAGTCCCCGGCGCACTAGCACACCCAGCAAGCCTGGAGTGTGCGTGGCCTGCCATACGGGGACACAGAGTACCTGAAAGTTGCAGGGCCTTGTCCCTGAACGGCACTCCCGCTCCACATCCAGCAGGTTCTATGGGTCTGTGGATGGAGCCCGGCCTCAGGGCTTGGTGGCCGGAAAGATCCCACTTCCTCAGAGCCCCTCAGGGGGATGGGGAAGGAAAACAGCATGTGGGCTCCAGCCTCCGTACCAGCAATAGGTACCTCAACCTTACAAACCGCAAGTGGGGTGAGAAGGGAGCATGCTGGGGGCCCTAGTATGGGCCCTCTTTTCTTCCATCCGATATAGTCAGCAGCTACTGCTGACTGAACAGTGGAGCTTATGCATGGATGTCTGACCTCCTTCGCACAAAGCAGAAAACTGGTGAGCCAGTGATCCCACTGGGGGTGTATAGCCAGAAGGGGAGGGGCCTTACACTTTTTAGTGTAATTGCTTTGTGTGGCCTCCGGAGGCAGTGCTATACACCCAATCGTCTGGGTCTCCCAATGGAGCGCCGAAGAAAAGAGAAGTGCACCGCCTAAGAGCAGCGGTGCATGACACATAGATCCGGAGCGCCCGCACCAGATCCAGAGTATACAACGCTTTCTCAAAGCGATGCACAGGGGCCGGACAAAGGGAAGGCAATGAAATGTCCTGGTTAAGGTGGAAAGGAGACACCACCTTAGGGAGAAAGTCCGGAGTCGGACGGAGAACCACCTTGTCTTGGTGAAAAACCAAAAAGGGTGACTCCGAAGAGAGCGCAGCCAAATCAGAGACTCTCCTGAGAGAAGTTATGGCCACTAGAAAGACCACTTTATGTGAAAGTCGAAACAAAGAAACCTCCCTAAGAGGCTCAAAGGGGGGTTTCTGTAAGGCCGTGAGGACCAGATTAAGGTCCCAGGGATCCAAAGGCCGCCGATAAGGAGGAATGAGGTGAGATGCGCCCTGCATGAAGGTGCGCACCTGGGCCAGTCGGGCGATACGCCGCTGGAACAACACTGACAGAGCCGAGACCTGTCCCTTGAGGGAATTGAGGGATAGTCCCAGCTGCAGACCGGACTGTAGAAAGGACAGGATGGTCGGCAAGGAAAAAGGCCAAGGAGCATGGCCGGAAGAGCGACACCAGGACAGGAAAATTCTCCAAGTCCTGTGGTAAATCCTGGCCGAGGAAGACTTCCGAGCCTGAGTCATAGTGGAGATTACCTCGGAAGGAATGCCTGAAGCCGTCAGGATCCAGGACTCAAGAGCCACGCCGTCAATCTGAGAGCCGCAGAATTCTGGCGGAAAAACGGACCTTGTGAGAGAAGGTCTGGGCGATCCGGGAGATGCCACGGCACCTCTACGGACAGACGGAGCAGGTCTGGGTACCAAGCTCGCCTGGGCCAGTCTGGAGCAATGATTATGACCCGACGGCCCTCCATTCTGATCTTGCGCAGGACTCTGGGCAAGAGAGCTAGAGGGGGAAACACGTAGGCCAGACGGAACTGGGACCAATCCTTAACCAGCGCGTCCGCTGCCAAGGCCTGAGGATCGTGGGAGCGAGCCACGTAAACCGGGACCTTGTTGTTGTGCCGGGATGCCATGAGATCCACTTCCGGAGTGCCCCACTTGCGGCAGATTGACCGGAACACTGCTGGATGCAGGGCCCACTCGCCGCTGTCCACGGTTTGACGGCTGAGATAATCTGCCTCCCAGTTTTCTACGCCTGGGATGTGGACTGCGAATATGGTGGACTTGGAGTCCTCCGTCCACTGAAGGATACGTTGAACCTCCAACATTGCTAGGAGGCTGCGAGTCCCGCCCTGGTGATTGATGTAGGCAACTGCTGTCGCGTTGTCTGACTGGACTCGAATGTGCTTGCCCGCCAACAGGTGGTGAAAGGCTACGAGAGCTAGGAGCACCGCTCTGATTTCCAGCACATTGATCGAGAGGGCTGATTCGGACGGAGTCCAAGTGCCCTGTGCTCGGTGGTGGAGAAACACTGCTCCCCAGCCGGATAGACTGGCATCCGTGGTGAGAATCACCCAGGACGGGATCAGAAAGGAGCGTCCCTGGGATAGAGAGAGGGGCCGAAGCCACCACTGAAGAGAGCTCCTGGTCTGTGGCGACAGAGCCACTAGCCTGTGCAAGGAAGAGGTCCGCTTGTCCCAACAGCGGAGAATGTCCAGCTGCAGAGGACGCAGATGGAACTGGGCAAAGGGAACCGCTTCCATTGATGCCACCATCTGACCCAGCACCTGCATGAGGTGCCTGATGGAATGACGGCGGGGCCTCAACAGAGAGCGCACCGCCAGATGAAGGGACTGCTGTTTGACTAAGGGCAGCTTCACAAGTGCCGGCAGAGTCTCGAATTGCATCCCTAGGTACGTAAGTTTCTGGGTCGGGGTCAGAGTGGACTTGGGCAGATTGACAAGCCACCCGAATTGAACAAGTGTGGCGAGAGTGAGCGAGACACTCCGCTGACAGTCTGCACTGGATGAAGCCTTGACTAGAAGGTCGTCCAGGTAAGGAATCACTGCCAATCCCTGGAGGTGCAGAACCGCAACCACTGCTGCCATGACCTTGGTGAATACTCGAGGGGCCGTGGCTAACCCGAAGGGGAGAGCCACGAATTGGAAATGTTCCTCTCCGATTGCAAAACGTAGCCAACGCTGGTGTGAAACTGCAATTGGCACATGCAAATAGGCATCTCTGATGTCGATGGATGCCAGGAAATCTCCTTGGGTCATTGAGGCAATAACTGATCGCAGAGACTCCATGCGGAAATGCCGCACCTGAACATGCTTGTTGAGAAGCTTGAGATCCAGGATGGGCCGGAAGGAACCGTCCTTCTTGGGGACTAGGAAGAGATTTGAGTAGAAACCTCTGAACCGTTCCCGGGCGGGAACCGGTACAATTACTCCGTTGGCCTGCAAGGATGCCACGGCCTGAGAGAAGGCGGCGGCCTTGAAGCAGGGGGGAGTGGACAGAAAAAATCTGTTTGGCGGGCTGGAAGAGAACTCTATCCTGTAGCCGTGGGAGATGATATCCCGCACCCACTGATCGGAGACGTGTTGAAACCACACGTCGCCAAAGTGGGAGAGCCTGCCACCGACCAAGGACGTTGCTGGCTCGGCCAGATAGTCAAGAGGAGGCTGCCTTAGTGGCAGCGGCTCCTCCGTTCTTCTGAGGACGCGGCTTCGTGCACCAGCTGGGTTTCCGATCCTTGGCTGAGTTAGTGGACGAGGCTGAGGGCTTAGAGGATGACCAGTTAGAGGAACGAAAGGAACGAAACCTCGACTGGTTCCTGCCCTGGACAGGTTTCCTGGTTTTAGTTTGTGGCAAGGAAGTACTCTTCCCGCCAGTAGCCTCCTTAATAATTTCATCCAGTTGTTCACCGAACAGCCGGGACCCAGCAAAAGGGAGCCCAGCAAGGTACTTCTTGGAAGAAGAGTCTGCTTTCCCCTCTCGAAGCCACAAGATCCTGCGGATCGCGAGGGAATTAGCGGAAGCCACCGCCGTGCGGTGAGAAGCCTCCAGAATGGCAGACATGGCATAGGATGAAAAAGCCGAAGCCTGGGAAGTTAAGGCAACCATTTCGGGCAAAGAGTCCCTGGTGAGGGAATGCATCTCCGCCAGAGAAGCAGAGACGGCCTTAAGAGCCCACACTGCTGCAAAGGACGGGGAGAACGAGGCCCCTGCCGCTTCATATACAGATTTGGCCAGAAGGTCAACCTGGCGGTCAGTGGAATCCTTAAGTGAGGTGCCATCCGCCACAGATACAACTGTCCGGGCTGAGATTCTAGACACCGGAGGATCTACCTTTGGTGACTGAGCCCACTCCTTGACCACCTCTGGTGGAAAGGGAAAGCGGTCATCAGAACTACGCTTTGGAAAGCGTTTGTCAGGACAGGCCCTGGGCTTGGTCACAGTGGCCTGAAAACTGGAGTGGTTAAAAGAAGGGAATTTTGTTACTTACCGTAAATTCCTTTTCTTCTAGCTCTTATTGGGAGACCCAGACGATTGGGTGTATAGCACTGCCTCCGGAGGCCACACAAAGCAATTACACTTAAAAGTGTAAGGCCCCTCCCCTTCTGGCTATACACCCCCAGTGGGATCACTGGCTCACCAGTTTTAGTGCAAAAGCAAGAAGGAGGAAAGCCAATAACTGGTTTAAACAAATTCACTCCGAGTAACATCGGAGAACTGAAAACCATTCAACATGAACAACATGTGTACCCGCAAACAAACCAAAAATCCCGAAGGACAACAGGGCGGGTGCTGGGTCTCCCAATAAGAGCTAGAAGAAAAGGAATTTACGGTAAGTAACAAAATTCCCTTCTTCGGCGCTCTATTGGGAGACCCAGACGATTGGGACGTCCAAAAGCTGTCCCTGGGTGGGTAAAGAAATACCTCATGTTAGAGCTGCAAGACAGCCCTCCCCTACGGGGAGGCAACTGCCGCCTGCAGGACTCTTCTACCTAGGCTGGCGTCCGCCGAAGCATAGGTATGCACCTGATAATGTTTGGTGAAAGTGTGCAGACTCGACCAGGTAGCTGCCTGGCACACCTGTTGAGCCGTAGCCTGGTGTCGTAATGCCCAGGATGCACCCACGGCTCTGGTAGAATGGGCCTTCAGCCCTGATGGAACCGGAAGCCCAGCAGAACGGTAGGCTTCAAGAATTGGTTCCTTGATCCATCGAGCCAGGGTGGCCTTAGAAGCCTGCGACCCTTTGCGCTTACCAGCGACAAGGACAAAGAGTGCATCCGAACGGCGCAAGGGCGCCGTGCGGGAAATGTAGATTCTGAGTGCTCTCACCAGATCTAACAAATGTAAATCCTTCTCATACCGATGAACTGCATGAGGACAAAACGAAGGCAAAGAGATATCCTGATTAAGATGAAAAGAGGATACCACCTTCGGGAGAAACTCCTGAATGGGGCGCAGCACTACCTTGTCCTGGTGGAAGACCAGGAAGGGAGCCTTGGATGATAGTGCTGCCAGCTCAGACACTCTCCGAAGAGATGTGATCGCTACCGGAAAAGCCACTTTCTGTGATAGTCTAGAAAGTGAAACCTCCCTCAGAGGCTCGAAGGGCGGCTTCTGGAGGGCAACTAGTACCCTGTTCAGATCCCATGGATCTAACGGCCGCTTGTACGGGGGTACGATATGGCAAACCCCCTGTAGGAACGTGCGCACCTTAGGAAGGCGTGCCAAACGCCTCTGAAAAAAGACGGATAGCGCCGAGACCTGACCTTTAAGGGAGCCGAGCGACAAACCTTTTTCTAACCCAGATTGCAGGAAAGAAAGAAAGGTAGGCAATGCAAATGGCCAGGGAGACACTCCCTGAGCAGAGCACCAGGATAAGAATATCCTCCACGTTCTGTGGTAGATCTTAGCGGACGTGGGCTTCCTAGCCTGTCTCATGGTGGCAACGACCCCTTGGGATAATCCTGAAGACCCTAGGATCCAGGACTCAATGGCCACACAGTCAGGTTCAGGGCCGCAGAATTCCGATGGAAAAACTGCCCTTGGGACAGTAAGTCTGGTCGGTCTGGTAGTGCCCACGGTTGGCCGACCGTGAGCTGCCACAGATCCGGATACCACGCCCTCCTTGGCCAGTCTGGGGCGACGAGTATGACGCGGCTGCAGTCGGATCTGATCTTGCGTAGCACTCTGGGCAAGAGTGCCAGAGGGGAAACACATAAGGGAGCCGGAACTGCGACCAATCTTGCACTAAGGCGTCTGCCGCCAGAGCTCTGTGATCGCGAGACCGTGCTATGAAGGTTGGGACCTTGTTGTTGTGCCTGGACGCCATTAGGTCGACGTCCGGCCTTCCCCAGCGGCTACAGATTTCCTGAAACACGTCCGGGTGAAGTGACCATTCCCCTGCGTCCATGCCCTGGCGGCTGAGGAAGTCTGCTTCCCAGTTTTCTACGCCGGGGATGTGAACTGCGGATACGGTGGAGGCCGTGGCTTCCACCCACATCAGAATCCGCCGGACTTCCTGGAAGGCTTGCCGACTGCGTGTCCCTCCTTGGTGATTGATGTATGCCACCGCTGTGGAGTTGTCCGACTGAATTCGGATCTGCTTTCTTTCCAGCCACTGCTGGAAGGCTAATAGGGCAAGATACACTGCTCTGATTTCCAGAACATGGATCCGAAGGGTGGACTCCTGCTGAGTCCACGTACCCTGAGCCCTGTGGTGGAGAAAAACTGCTCCCCACCCTGACAGACTCGCGTCTGTCGTGACTACCGCCCAAGACGGTGGTAGGAAGGATCTTCCCTGTGATAATGAGGTGGGAAGAAGCCACCATTGCAGAGAGTCCTTCTGTGAAAAGGATACTTTCCTGTTCAGGGATGTTGACTTCCCGTCCCATTGGCGGAGAATGTCCCAATAAGAGGACGCAGATGAAACTGCGCAAACGGAACCGCTTCCATTGCCGCCACCAACTTCCCGAGGAAGTGCATGAGGCGTCTTAAGGAGTGCGACTGACCTTGACGGAGAGTCTGCACCCCAGTCTGTAGTGACCGCTGCTTGTCCAGCGGAAGCTTCACTAGCGCTGAGAGGGTATGAAACACCATGCCAAGATACGTTAGTGATTGGGTCGGTGACAGGTTTGACTTTGAGAAGTCGATGATCCACCCGAACGTCTGGAGAGTCTCCAGCGCAACATTCAGGCTGAGTTGGCATGCCTCTTGAGAGGGTGCCTTGACAAGTAGATCGTCCAAGTAAGGGATCACAGAGTGTCCCTGTGAGTGCAAGACTGCTACCACTGCCGTCATGACCTTGGTGAACGCCCGTGGGGCTGTCGCCAGACCGAATGGCAGAGCTACGAACTGAAGATGGTCGTCTCCCATCACGAAACGTAGAAAACATTGGTGCTCTGTAGCAATCGGCACGTGGAGATAAGCATCTTTGATGTCTATTGATGCTAGGAAATATCCTTGAGACATTGAGGCAATGACGGAGCGGAGGGTTTCATCCGGAACCGCCTGGCCTCCACGTGCTTGTTGAGCAGTTTTAGGTCCAGAACGGAACGGAAAGAGCCATCCTTTTTTGGCACCACAACCAGATTGGAGGAAAACCGTGTCTTGTTCCTGAAGAGGAACAGGGATTACCACTCCTTCTGCTTGCAGAAGAGCATCGGCTCGGTGGGGAGGTGGGGACGTTCTGAAGAACCGAGTCGGAGGACGAGAACAGAACCCTGTCCTGTGCACGTGGGCACAATGTCCCTCACCCACCGGTCTGTGACCTGTGGCAGCTAAATGTCGCAAAGGCGAGCAAGTCTGCCATCGACCGCGGATGCGGAGAGATGAGAGAGCCGAGAGTCATGAGGAGACCGCCTTGGTAGCGGTTCCTCCGGCTGCCTTCCTTGGGCGTGATTGAGCCCCCGGAAACTGAGCCCCTCTGAGGCTTTTCAGCTCTTTTGGACGAGGACAATTGGGACCTGCCCGAGCTTGGGAAGGACCGAAACCTCGACTGTCCTTCCAGGACAGCATTAATAGGGTAAGTCGCAATGCAGACATTGCGAGGTTACGGACGCCCCTGCGGCACAAATGTACATATGCTCAAGACCAGCTGTGCAAGAACAGCTGAAAAGCTTAGGGTGCCCATACGGCTGTAAATGCCGGAGCAACCGACACGCCGATAGCCTCATAGACAGACGTCAACCAGAGTCCATCTGGTATCTTTAAGTGAAGTCCCATCTCCACTGCAACTATAGCTCTAGCCGCAAGCCTGGAGATTGGAGAATCCACCTTTGGACCCTGGGTCCCACGCTTGACCACGTCAGGGGGAAAAGGATAACGTGTATCCTTAATACGTTTGGAGAAAACGCTTATCTGGTAAGCGTGGTGTTCCTGGACTGCTTCTCTGAAGTCAGCGTGGCCAGAAAAATACTCAATCTACGTTTGAGCTACTGAAATGGGACTTCTCCTGCTGTGAAGCTGACTCCTCCGCTGGGGGAGCTGAGGGAGAAAGATCCAACATTCCATTGATGGACGCTATAGGATCATTCCTTATGGCGTCACCATCCGGTGTATCCGGATTGAGAGCGTTGTCAGGCTCAAAGTCCTGATGAGCTACGTCTGCCTCATCCTACAGAGAGCCTCCTGGGACCCCCCTCGGAGCACAGATTTTATTCCCAATGAGGGTGGCCAGGGAGCAATGATCCAGATTGCCCATGGCCTGTCCGGACTGCAAGTCTCTATCCCATTGCAACTCCATCCCTGTCCTTGGACAGGGTTGACAGGTGGTTCCTTTGGCCACGTGTAGTAGAGACCCCGGCTGACCAAGTGCTCCAGGGGAGCATTGCACACAATGGGGTACAGTGCCGTGGAACAGTATCACATGCAGTAAAAACAGCATCGAAAGCCTGAGTTGCTTATATGCTGCTGCCGACTAGCCATCTAGGACATAGAGCCAAGAATGGCGACCGTACAGTGCAATGCATAGCATACAAGCATAAAGTACAATGAACACTGCAGCACATGCAATACAAGCAGCATAGAAAAAACCTGTGCCTCAGCACCTTTGCTTTTCTGCTGCTGTAGTCTAGTCATTCTAGGCGAAAATAGCCCAGACTAGCGACCGTACAGTGCAGTGTATAGCATACAAGCATAAATACACATGAACACTTCAGTACATGCAATACAAGCAGCATAGAAAGCCTGTGCCTTAGCACCCCTGCTTTCCTGCTGCTGATGTGTCGCCATCTAAGAGGGCATATAGCCAAAAATTGCGACCTATGCAGTGTAAGCATAAAAATACAAATGGACAAACTGCGGTATTTAGTGGGGTCAGCACTTCAGGTGCCGCTTACCGCCCGCCTATAAGCGGGTGTGTGGTCGCCCTAGTCTTGTGCCTGGTCGCCCAGAGTCCGATCTCTCAGCTCGGACTGCAGGAATGGCTGCCGGCGTCCTTCTCCAGCTCGTGTGAGTAGGGGCGGGCCGTGGGCGTGCCCCCAAGTCAGAGCGGGAAACCGGCGTCCCACAGTGTCCAGTGAGAGGGCTGGAGCATGTAAATAAGGCTCCAGCCCTCGGCGCTGCTGATTGTACAGCGTCTCTCCCCTACCCTGATTGACAGGGTGGGGGCGGGAACGAAGCGGAGCTAGGCCGCAAAAGCCGGGGACTGGATTTATAAGCGCCGCCGCCGTAAAAGCGCGGTCGGCGCTAAGTCCCCGGCGCACTACAAGTCCCAGCCGCGCCGCCGCTCCCGGAGCGTCCGGCGCGGTAGTTCCCCATACATAAAGTCACTCAGCTAGGCTGCAGTGACTGTAACCCTTTACTGTCCCCGGCGCACTAGCACACCCAGCAAGTCTGGAGTGTGCTGTGCCTGTGTGTACGGGGACACAGAGTACCTGAATGGTGCAGGGCCATGTCCCTGAACGGTACCCCCGGCTCCTTATCCAGCAGGTTCAATGGGTCTGTGGATGGAGCCCGGCCTCAGGGCTTTGGGGCCGGTAAGATCCCACTTCCTCAGAGCCCCTCAGGGGGATGTGGAAGGAAAACAGCATGTGGGCTCCAGCCGCCGTACCAGCAATAGGTACCTCAACCTTACAAACCACAAGCGGGGTGAGAAGGGAGCATGCTGGGGGCCCAATATGGGCCCTCTTTTCTTCCATCCGATATAGTCAGCAGCTACTGCTGACTAAACAGTGGAGCTATGCGTGGATGTCTGACCTCCTTCGCACAAAGCAGAAAACTGGTGAGCCAGTGATCCCACTGGGGGTGTATAGCCAGAAGGGGGAGGGGCCTTACACTTTTAAGTGTAATTGCTTTGTGTGGCCTCCGGAGGCAGTGCTATACACCCAATCGTCTGGGTCTCCCAATAGAGCGCCGAAGAAAACATACTCCTTGCTCTCTTAGGTGAGGTAAACTGGTGTTTTTCTACCAGAGAGGCTTGTTCCTCTGACACTGGTGGATTGAGGTCCAGTACGGAATTAATGGACGCAATCAAATCACTAACATCTGCTTCACCTTCGGTTAGATCAATGGGGTACATAGAGGTAGCGTCTGAGCCCACAGTAAAGGCATCCTCCTCGCCCTGCGATTCAGCTTGTGAATCAGAGCCGTGGGACGAGGAAGGAGAAGAGTCCCTGCGTCTCCGTTTAGGAGGACGGGGTCTGGGAACAGATGAAAAATCCTCTGTGAGCTCTGCAGAGCGAGTCGGAGCAGCAGAGGCGCCCTGAGAAGGGGGTTGATGCATGGTCAGCAGAGTCCGGGATAGCTGTCCCATGGAGTCGGCAAAGGACTGGGAGATAGCATTAGAAAACGATGCTACCCAAGCCGGGGGTTCAGCCACCGGGGCTGGAGCAGCCGGAGGGACCCCTGGGGAGACTCCAGGCTGAGGCACCACCATGTTACAGCAGGCATCACAATGTGGATATGTGCTCGGTTCAGGCAGTATGAGCTTACATGCAGTGCATATAGAGTAAAGCCTTGCAGCCTTGCTCCTAGTGAGAGCCATGCTGCTGAGGTGGAGGTTCTGCAGTAAGGAACACACTCCTTCAGAATGACCCCCAGAGAGTGTATAAGAAAGTCCACAACCAGAGGTTGTGGCTTACCAGACCGTTTTGTGTGCCCTCCGGATTCAACAGCTTGGACCCCCAGACAGATTGCAGAGCTGCAGCAGCCAGCGCCGATCAGTGTGTGAACGCTGATAAAATGGCGCCGGAGTGAGGAGGGGGGCAGGGTTTAGTCCAAGAGCGGGAACCGGAGGGCCAAGGAGAAATACAGGAGAGGGAAACATCTCCTCAGAGAGGAGTGTCCTCCCCTGTGCTGAACGGCCGGTGGGCGGCGCCGCACTGTTCCCCTGCATGACTGACATGCAGGGGCAGTGAAAACGAAAGTAGGCCGCAGCCGAAGCCGGGGCCTAAATTTTTCCATGCGGCCGACAAGCAGGCACCCTCGGCGCGGTTCTCAGGAAAAAACCAGAGAACCGGCCGGAAATTACAGCAAAGTTAAATAACACACTCTCCCCACAATAAATGTACAAGGGACCCCTCAATAACGTCTCAATACTTAGCTTATGAGACGCAGGGCCAGGTCCCTGAGGGATGAGCGCTCCGTCCGGCAGGGTCCTGAAAGGGCTGCGGATGGAGACCGGTCTCCTGCAAAGCAGTGAGAACAGTGATGGCTCCCACTTCAAGCCAGAGCCCGAGGGATGGTGAAGGAGCGCGGCATGTAAGGCTCCAGCCTTGTAAAATCAACCTTAACAGCACTGCCGACACAGTGGGGTGAGAAGGGACATGCCGGGAGTCCAGCTTGGACCCGCTTTTCTTCCAATTCTTTAAAATCAAAAATGAAAAATCAAAAATCAAAAGAGAATGCATGTGTGTGTGGCCTCCTGAACACAAAGCATTGAACTGGCTATATTTGGTTATCCAGGGGGTGTATATGCTCGGAGGGAGGAGCTACACTTTTTAGTGTAGTACTTTGTGTGTCCTCCGGAGGCAGAAGCTATACACCCATGGTCTGGGTCTCCCATAAGGAACGATTAAGAAATAAGCCCTACTGCAGGACACTTCATGATAGAAAGCAGACACCCCCAAAAGAGGAAAAGAAAGAAGACAGAAAACCCCGCGATCATAATCACCAGACGCCGAACGGGAGGAGCTGCAGTGGAACGCACACCCTCTCACATCGGATCACAGACACACACAAAGCTCACCACATTGGGCAATACAAATTGCTTCTGGCCAGCAGAGAATCCTGGGACGCAGTGTGGTAGAGGGCGGAGAGCCCGCGGCGGAGGGCAGAGAGCCCGCGGCGGAGGGCAGAGAGCCCGCGGCGGAGGGCAGAGAGCCCGCGGCGGAGGGCAGAGAGCCCGCGGCGGAGGGCAGAGAGCCCGCGGCGGAGGGCAGAGAGCCCGCGGCGGAGGGCAGAGAGCCCGCGGCGGAGGGCAGAGAGCCCGCGGCGGAGGGCAGAGAGCCCGCGGCGGAGGGCAGAGAGCCCGCGGCGGAGGGCAGAGAGCCCGCGGCGGAGGGCAGAGAGCCCGCGGCGGAGGGCAGAGAGCCCGCGGCGGAGGGCAGAGAGCCCGCGGCGGAGGGCAGAGAGCCCGCGGCGGAGGGCAGAGAGCCCGCGGCGGAGGGCAGAGAGCCCGCGGCGGAGGGCAGAGAGCCCGTGGCGGAGGGCAGATGCGTTCCACTGCTCTGCATCCCATCTTCCCCTGCTGGATCACCAGATGTGGGGGAGGTGGGGGGTGTGAGATCTGATGTATGTGAGTGTATCGGCCACAAGCAGGGAAAGACCGTGTGGAGCATACCTGCTGGGAGCACCCGCCGAAAATCGCAGGAGAACCTGGGAGCCACACAGACATCCGGGATCTAGTAAGTATGATTCGCCTGGGAAGAAGTGGATTTTTTTTGGGGCAGGGTAAACTTCATTCCAACCATGTTTCCCCAAGAATAAGACTTACCCGAAAATAAGCCCTAGCGCTTTTTTGAGGGGCAAAAAAAAAAAAAAAAGTATGAGTGTCTTATTCAATAATTGCTAAAATGTTATAAAGTCTAATTACATAGTGATTGCACCACAGATATATAAGGAAAAAAGAAAAGGAAACAAATTTAAATGACGCAGATTAGAACTGCACAAGAATATATGTCTTAGCAGCAATCCCAGATACTGTACGTGCCAAAAGCTGTGCCTGCTACTTATGAAGAAGCAAAAAAGCAGTCCAATTAAAAAAAAAAAACAAAAAAAAAAAAACCCTGTATTGTTCTGATAATAAAAAGGATACAACTCTTGCTACAACTATGTCTCCTGGACGAAAACTTTTGTACACTTCAACCTGCAAAAGAAAAGAAAAAAGAGTGAAAACACAAAAAAAACCCAAAAAGAATATAGAAAGTAAATTTTCATCACCACGTAATAATTTAGGCTTCGCGTGACCCACAGAACATTTCTGCACCCTTCCCCCCCTCACAATATTCAAAAATTTCTTCCCACTTTTTTGCTTCTCTCCTAATAGCCAGACCTTTTTCCTCTGATCTCGATAGTCCTAAAACTGCTTCTTTTTGCCTTTTCTTTTGCAGCAAGAGCTAACAATTTAAATGAAAACATTTTTTTTTTTTTTTTTTTTAGTAAAATGAAAGGTATCGAAACCCCCACAATTCCACTATAATTTTTTTTTAATTTTTTTTTTTTAAGGTGAACATGTCTAGTTTGTGTCCCCTTTGTCAGGAGCTTTTTTTAGTCTTCCGTCGATGGTCCTGTGTGAAGGTTTCCTTCTTGTTTGTCAAGCTGGAGATTTTATTTATACAATTTTGGGGTATAGTCAAAGTTTTGATCACTTTTCATTAAACTTCAGCTTTAAAGGAAGTACAGTGTCCCAAAAAGAAAAAAAAAAAAATTCTGCCGTTTCATTTTTTTTTTCTTTTAGGCTAAATCATTTTATCTCTTTATAGATTAGAAACGGCAACATATTTTATTATTTGTTTTATATTTCTTTACTTTTTAAAATGGAAAGGGACTTCAATTTTCCTTTTAAAAACTTTTCAATTTTTTCATTTTTTTTTTCCCATCTGGGTGTTTGTGCTCTATACATTAGTATTGCAGTGTATAGTGAAAATGACGTCCTTATGAGCCACATAGGAAGACCAAGGCGACAGCGATGAGTGCCTGCAGTAGGTTCGGCTACCTGTGTCACGGGGGAAACAATAGACGCCGGTCCATGCATACTGACCAGACAACTTAAATTCCGCAGTCAGATATTGATGGCTCCAGCCAAATGGTTAAAAAGCAGAGATCAGAACCAGCACCTGGCACTGCCGTTATAGGTAGATGCTGGCTGGAGGACACAGCCGACATCTGCCCGATATAGAATGGGCTCCGCATCATACATGCGCTCCCTGACTGATTTATAGCTATGTCAGGGGGCGCGAAAGGGAAATTTTAATTAAAATGATGCAAATATAGACTGGAGGTTAAAGGAGAGGGAAAGACAAGTGTAGAAGCTTTAGAGATTTTGTCCCTTTTTTGGGGGTCGCCATCCCTACAGATCTCTGCAGCTTGCCAACATGCCTAATCATAAATAGTTTTCACTAACTATCCCCAGTGTTCGCCTATGAAGATTAGTAGTGTGCATTACCTTATCTTTCTCAGTTGCTCTGACGTCTTCTTTTCTGTAGGAAAAGAAGGGAATTTTGTTTACTTACCGTAAATTCCTTTTCTTCTAGCTCCTATTGGGAGACCCAGACAATTGGGTGTATAGCTTCTGCCTCCGGAGGCCACACAAAGTTATTACACTTTAAAAAGTGTAACCCCTCCCCTCTGCTATACACCCTCCCGTGCATCACGGGCCCATCAGTTTTGGTGCCAAAGCAGGAAGGAGGAAACTTATAAATTGGTCTAAGGTAAATTCAATCCGAAGGATGTTCGGAGAACTAAACCATGAACCAAAGAACAATGAACATGAACAACATGTGTACACAAAAAAACAACAGCCCGAAGGGAACAGGGGCGGGTGCTGGGTCTCCCAATAGGAGCTAGAAGAAAAGGAATTTACGGTAAGTAAACAAAATTCCCTTCTTCTTTGTCGCTCCATTGGGAGACCCAGACAATTGGGATGTCCAAAAGCAATCCCTGGGTGGGTAAAAGAATACCTCGATAAAAAGAGCCGAAAAAACGGCCCCTTCTTACAGGTGTGCAACTGCCGCCTGAAGGACTCGCCTACCTAGGCTGGCATCTGCCGAAGCATAGGCATGCACCTGATAGTGTTTTGTAAAAGTGTGCAGACTCGACCAGGTAGCCGCCTGACACACCTGCTGAGCCGTAGCCTGGTGCCGCAATGCCCAGGACGCACCTACGGCTCTGGTAGAATGGGCTTTCAGCCCAGAAGGAATCGGAAGCCCAGACGAACGGTAGGCTTCAAGAATCGGTTCCTTGATCCACCTAGCCAAGGTTGACTTGGAAGCCTGCGACCCCTTACGCTGGCCAACGACAAGGACAAAGAGCGCAACAGAACGGCGCAGGGGCGCCGTGCGTGAAATGTAGAGCCTGAGTGCTCTCACGAGATCTAACAAGTGCAAATCCTTTTCACATTGGTGAACTGGATGAGGGCAAAAAGAAGGTAAGGAGATATCCTGATTAAGATGAAAAGGGGATACCACCTTAGGGAGAAATTCCGGAACCGGACGCAGAACTACCTTGTCCTGGTGGAACACCAGGAAGGGGGCTTTGCATGACAGTGCAGCCAGCTCAGACACTCTCCGAAGTGATGTGACTGCCACTAGGAAGACCACCTTCTGTGAAAGGCGTGAAAGAGAAATCTCTCTCATTGGCTCGAAAGGTGGTTTCTGAAGAGCCGTTAGCACCCTGTTCAGATCCCAAGGTTCTAGCGGACGCTTGTAAGGAGGGACTATGTGGCAAACTCCCTGCAGGAACGTGCGGACCTGCGGAAGCCTGGCTAGACGCTTTTGAAAAAACACAGATAGCGCCGATACTTGTCCCTTAAGGGAGCCGAGAGACAAACCCTTTTCCAGTCCGGATTGAAGGAAGGACAGAAAAGTGGGCAAGGCAAATGGCCAGGGAGAAAAAACCGTGATCAGAGCACCAGGATAAGAAGATCCTCCACGTCCTGTGGTAGATCTTGGCGGACGTTGGTTTCCTGGCCTGTCTCATAGTGGCAATGACCTCTTGAGATAACCCTGAAGACGCTAGGATCCAGGACTCAATGGCCACACAGTCAGGTTGAGGGCCGCAGAATTCAGATGGAAAAATGGCCCTTGAGACAGCAAGTCTGGACGGTCTGGTAGTGCCCACGGTTGACCCACCGTGAGATGCCACAGATCCGGGTACCACGACCTCCTCGGCCAGTCTGGGGCGATGAGGATGGCGCGGCGGCAGTCGGACCTGATCTTGCGTAATACTCTGGGCAGTAGTGCCAGAGGAGGAAAAACATAAGGCAGTCGAAACTGCGACCAATCCTGAACTAGCGCGTCTGCTGCCAGAGCTTTGTGATCTTGAGATCGTGCCATGAATGCCGGGACTTGTTGTTGTGCCGGGACGCCATCAGGTCGACGTCCGGCTTCCCCCAGCGGCAACAGATCTCTTGAAACACTTCTGGGTGAAGAGACCATTCCCCTGCGTCCATGCCCTGGCGACTGAGAAAGTCTGCTTCCCAGTTTTCTACGCCCGGGATGTGAACTGCGGAGATGGTGGAGGCTGTGGCTTCCACCCACAGCAGAATCCGCCAAACTTCCTGGAAGGCTTGCCGACTGCGTGTGCCGCCTTGGTGGTTGATGTATGCCACTGCCGTGGCGTTGTCCGACTGAATTCGAATCTGCCTGCCTTCCAGCCACGGCTGGAACGCCTTTAGGGCTAGATACACTGCCCTTATCTCCAGAACATTGATCTGCAGGGAGGACTCTGGCTGAGTCCAGGTACCCTGAGCCCTGTGGTGGAGGAAGACCGCTCCCCACCCTGACAGACTCGCATCCGTCGTGACCACCGCCCAGGATGGGGGTAGGAATGATTTCCCCTTCGACAAAGAAGTGGGAAGAAGCCACCACTGAAGAGAGGCCTTGGCTGTCCGAGACAGGGAGACATTCCTGTCGAGGGACGTCGACTTCCTGTCCCATTTGCGGAGAATGTCCCATTGAAGTGGACGCGGATGAAACTGCGCAAATGGAACTGCCTCCATTGCCGCCACCATCTTCCCTAGGAAGTGCATGAGGCGTCTCAAGGGGTGCGACTGGGCTCGAAGGAGAGTTTGCACCCCTGTCCGTAGTGAACGCTGTTTGTCCAGCGGAAGTTTCACTATCGCTGAGAGAGTGTGAAACTCCATCCCGAGATATATCAGCGATTGGGTCGGAGTCAATTTTGACTTTGGGAAATTGATGATCCACCCGAATCTCTGGAGAGTCTCCAGAGCAACGTTCAGGCTGTGTTGGCATGCCACCTGAGAGGGGGCCTTGACAAGGAGATCGTCTAAGTAAGGGATCACCGAGTGTCCCTGAGAGTGTAGGACTGCTACCACTGCTGCCATGACCTTGGTGAAGACCCGAAGGGCTGTCGCCAGGCCAAAAGGCAGCGCCACGAACTGAAGGTGTTCGTCCCCGATGGCGAAACGCAGGAAGCGCTGATGCTCTGGTGCAATCGGCACGTGGAGATAAGCATCTCTGATGTCGATTGATGCTAGGAAGTCTCCTTGGGACATCGAGGCGATGACGGAGCGGAGGGATTCCATCCGGAACCGCCTGGTTTTCACATGTCTGTTGAGCAGTTTGAGGTCCAGAACGGGACGGAAAGTTCCGTCCTTTTTTGGCACCACAAACAAGTTGGAGTAAAAACCGTGACCCCATTGCTGAAGGGGAACAGGGATCACCACTCCTTCTGTTTTCAGAGTGCTCACCGCCTGAAGAAGAGCATCGGCTCGCTCGGGGGGCGGAGATGTTCTGAAGAAACGAGTCGGAGGACGAGAGCGGAACTCTATCCTGTAACCGTGAGACAGAATGTCTCTCACCCATCGGTCTTGGACATGTGGCAACCAGGCGTCGCAAAAGTGGGAGAGCCTGCCACCGACCGAGGATGCGGTTTGGGGAGGCCGAGAGTCATGAGGAGGCCGCTTTGGGAGCGGTTCCTCCGGCGGTCTTTTTAGAACATGACTTAGACCGCCATGAATCAGAGTTCCTCTGACCCTTCTGTGGCCTGTTGGATGAGGAGAATTGAGACTTGGCTGAGGTCCGAAAGGACCGAAACCTCGATTGTACCTTCCGTTGTGGAGGTCTGTTGGGTTTGGACTGGGGCAAGGACGATTCCTTTCCCTTGGATTGTTTAATGATTTCATCCAATTGCTCGCCAAACAGGCGGTCGCCAGAAAATGGCAAACCGGTTAAGAACTTTTTGGAAGCAGAGTCTGCCTTCCATTCACGTAGCCACATAGCCCTGCGGACTGCCACCGAATTAGCGGATGCCACCGCTGTACGGCTAGCAGAGTCCAGGACAGCATTCATGGCGTAGGACGCAAACGCTGACGCCTGAGAGGTTAAGGAAACAACCTGCGGAGTAGAGGCACGTGTAACTGCATTAATCTCAGAGTGACAAGCTGAGATAGCTTGCAGTGCCCATACGGCTGCAAATGCCGGAGCAAAAGACGCGCCTATAGCTTCATAGATGGATTTCATCAGGAGCTCTATCTGCCTGTCAGTGGCATCCTTGAGTGATGCACCATCTGCCACTGCTACTATGGATCTAGCCGCCAGTCTAGAGACTGGAGGATCCACCTTGGGACACTGAGCCCAACCCTTAACTACGTCAGGGGGGAAGGGATAACGTGTGTCATTAAGGCGCTTAGTAAAGCGCTTATCTGGAAAAGCTCGGTGTTTCTGGACTGTATCTCTGAAGTCGGAGTGATCAAGAAACGCACTCCGTGCTCGTTTAGGAAACCTAAAATGGAATTTCTCCTGCTGGGAAGCTGACTCCTCAATCTGAGGAGTTGGGGGAGAAAGATCCAACACCTGATTGATGGACGCTATAAGGTCGTCTACTATGGCGTCCCCTTCAGGTGTATCAAGGTTGAGAGCGGCGTCAGAATCAGAGCCCTGATCTGCCACCTCCGCTTCATCTTCCAGAGAGTCCTCATGCTGAGACCCTGAACACTGTGATGAAGTCGAGGGAAGCTCCCGGCGAGCCCGCTTAGCTGGCCTGGGACTGCGGTCCGTGTCATAGTCCTCACCGTGGGAGCTATGAGTCGCCCCAGGAGCACTTTGCTGCTCCAACCTAGGGGGGCCTGGGGACAATGATTCAACAGTGCCCGGGGCCTGTGTTACAGGTCTGGACTGCAAAGCCTCTAGAATCTTAGCAGACCATCTATCCATAGACTCAGAAAGTTTGTCAGCAAATACTGCAAACTCTGTCCCTGTCACCTGGACAGTGGCAGCCGACTGTTCCACCTGGGCCGAGGGTCCCACCAGTGGCAAAAGCTCCGGCTGAGTGAGTGTCACAGGGGCCGAGCATTGCCCACAATGAGGGTAGGTGGAACCTGCAGGTAGCATAGCCGCACATGAGGTACAGGTTGCAAAGTAAACCTGTGCCCTGGCATCCTTGCTTTTTGCGGACGACATGCTGTTGTCTCCTTTTAGAGCAATCAGAGAGGGTATATAGCCAAAGCAATAGTGCAGCCGTACAGAGTAAATGTATACAATATAAGGATATAAATATACACTTCTGCACCCAGGGGAGCAAGCACCTAGTAACAGGTGCGGCTTACCGACCGCCCTCAGCGGTTGTGTGACCACCAGATTCCCTGCCTGGGCTCCCAGAGCTGTGGAGCTCGTCTCTGAAGATCTCCAGCGTCAGCCGTGCTGCTAGTAATGGCTGCTAGCGTTCTGAGAGGAGGAGGGAGCCGTGGGCGTGCCCTAAAAAGTGCGGGAATCTGGTGCCCCACGGTGCTCAGTGAGGGGGGAGGAGGAAACAAAGTATGCTCCAGCCCTCAGCGCTGACGTCCCGTGCAGCGTCCCGCCCTTACCCCTGACTGGCAGGCCCGGGGGCGGGAATATGCGTTACTAGGCCGCAAAAGCCGGGGACTCGAGTTATAAGCGCGGCCGGCAAACAAGCGCGGTCAGCGCGGTAGTCCCGGCGCACCAACACAACCAGCAGCTGCTGCAGCGTGTATCAAACAGGCGCTCTATGAGCCGTCCCCAAGGGGACACAGAGTACCTCAGAGTAGCAGGGCCTGTCCCTGACGATACCCGGTCTCCTGTCCAGCAGATTCCCCCAGGGGCTGCGGAGGGAGCGCGGTCCCAGTGCCTGGTGACCGTTTAGGATCCCACTTCCCCAGAGCCCCTAAGGGATGGGGAAGGAAAACGGCATGTGGCTCCTGCCTGTGTACCCGCAATGGGTACCTCAACCTTAACAGCACCGCCGACTCAGAGTGGGGTGAGAAGGGAGCATGCCGGGGGCCCTGTAATGGGCCCTCTTTTCTTCCATCCGATATAGTCAGCAGCTGCTGCCGACTAACTTGTGGAGCTATGCGTGCATGTGTGCCTCCTTCAACACAAAGCATAAAACTGAGGGACCCGTGATGCACGGGAGGGTGTATAGCAGAGGGGAGGGGTTACACTTTTTAAAGTGTAATAACTGTGTGGCCTCCGGAGGCAGAAGCTATACACCAATTGTCTGGGTCTCCCAATGGAGCGACAAAGAAAATAAAAAAAAATATCAAACACAGGGTTACAGCAATGGTGGAACTACAAATCACAGCTAGTGATGAGTGAGCACTACCATGCCCAAGTGCTTGTTACTCATAACGAGCAGTTTATGCTCCGATGGATACAACTCACGCACCCAAGTATAATGGAAGTCAATGGGAAATCTTCGGAAAAAAAAAAGCTTGAGTTCCGTATTGACTTTCAATATACTCAGGTACTCAATTCACACCCATTTGAGCATCCAACTGCTCTATTCCAGTACAGCACACCCGAGCATGGTAGTGCCCACTCATCACTAGTTACGAGTACTGAGCACCTGAGCATGGTAGTGCCCACTCATCACTAGTTACGAGTACAGAGCACCCGAGCATGGTAGTGCCCGCTCATCACTAGTTACGAGTACTGAGCACCCGAGCATGGTAGTGCCCGCTCATCACTAGTTACGAATACTGAGCACCCGAGCATGGTAGTGCCCACTCATCACTAGTTACTAGTACTGAGCTCCTGAGCATGGTAGTGCCCGCTCATCACTAGTTACGAGTACTGAGCACCCGAGCATGGTAGTGCTCGCTCATCACTAGTTACATGTACTGAGCACCCGAGCATGGTAGTGCCCGCTCATCACTAGTTACGAGTACTGAGCACCCGAGCATGGTAGTGCTCGCTCATCACTAGTTACGAGTACAGAGCACCCGAGCATGGTAGTGCCCGCTCATCACTAGTTACGAGTACTGAGCACCTGAGCATGGTAGTGCCCGCTCATCACTAGTTACGAGTACTGAGCACCTGAGCATGGTAGTGCCCGCTCATCACTAGTTACCAGTACTGAGCAGTTACTACTGGACGTCCCCCACTAATTTGTCTCCTTTCATCGGCTACAGGACCCCTATGGCTCCTATGGAAATACTTCTTACCTGATCGTGCCTCTAAATGTGTTTTTCAGTGCTGTCGCACCGATGTACATGATCTGGACTTTAGCAAATCTTGGATTAATGCTCATGACCTGCAATTAAAAGGCACAAAAACGATGAGTGATCTGTCCCCTGCGGCAGGGTGTCTAAACCTTTTCAAAAGTATTTCCTAATGACAAAAAAAAAAATATACCAAACATATTCTTCCAAGGACGGGTGCAGCACTGTGGCAAAGTAAGCCTAGTTTCACACATCCGTCTTTTTGCTGGATTGGCGGATCCGGCGCACTCCAGTACAATGTATACAGTACAATGGCAGCGCGACAAGCTCCGGTCACATGTTGTCATGTGACCTAGAAGTTGTCGCGCTGCCATTGTACTGTATCACACTGTACTGGAGTGCGCCGGATCCGCCAATCCAGCAAAAAAAGACGGATGTGTGAAACTAGGCTAATGGAATCAAATATTGCACGTTCTATGACCTACGGGAAAAAGTACATACGACCACAGATTTCCAAGATAGAACTCTCCCCCTTATTATATAGAGACCTCACATAAGGGCTGTAGATAATAACAGACAAAAGGGTGCAGCGGAGGAGACTCGCAGTGGACCTGGGGAGCACTTTCTTTTTTTTTAAAGGGAACCGGTCCCTAGATGTTTATAATACACACCTAATGGTCGGTGAGGAGCAGACTGGTCGGATGAGCGTCTCTGTTCTCCGGGTCCGCGCCTCCTCTTTCGGCCATCTTTGTCCTCCTTGTGGATGACGCGTTCTACGTCATACACATAAGCCGACATGGAGGTCCTGCGCAGGCGCACTACATAACTGTGATCTGGCCTCCTCAGAGCACATCAAAGTGCGCTTGCACAGGACTTCAATGCCGGCCTGTGTGTATGACATAGAACGCGTCATCCACAGTAGCTTCAGAAAGAAGGGAATTTTGTTTACTTACCGTAAATTCCTTTTCTTCTAGCTCCTATTGGGAGACCCAGACAATTGGGTGTATAGCTTCTGCCTCCGGAGGCCACACAAAGTTATTACACTTTAAAAAGTGTAACCCCTCCCCTCTGCTATACACCCTCCCGTGCATCACGGGCCCATCAGTTTTGGTGCCAAAGCAGGAAGGAGGAAACTTATAAATTGGTCTAAGGTAAATTCAATCCGAAGGATGTTCAGAGAACTAAACCATGACCCAAAGAACAATTGAACATGAACAACATGTGTACACAAAAGAACAACAGCCCGAAGGGCACAGGGGCGGGTGCTGGGTCTCCCAATAGGAGCTAGAAGAAAAGGAATTTACGGTAAGTAAACAAAATTCCCTTCTTCTTTGTCGCTCCATTGGGAGACCCAGACAATTGGGATGTCCAAAAGCAATCCCTGGGTGGGTAAAAGAATACCTCGATAAAAAGAGCCGAAAAACGGCCCCTTCTTACAGGTGGGCAACCGCCGCCTGAAGGACTCGCCTACCTAGGCTGGCATCTGCCGCAGCATAGGCATGTACCTGATAGTGTTTTGTAAAAGTGTGCAGACTCGACCAGGTAGCCGCCTGACACACCTGCTGAGCCGTAGCCTGGTGCCGCAATGCCCAGGACGCACCCACAGCTCTGGTAGAATGGGCTTTCAGCCCTGAAGGAATCGGAAGCCCAGACGAACGGTAGGCTTCAAGAATCGGTTCCTTGATCCACCTAGCCAAGGTTGACTTGGAAGCCTGCGACCCCTTACGCTGGCCAGCGACAAGGACAAAGAGCGCATCAGAACGGCGCAGGGGCGCCGTTCGAGAAATGTAGAGCCTGAGTGCTCTCACGAGATCTAACAAGTGCAAATCCTTTTCACATTGGTGAACTGGATGAGGACAAAAAGAAGGTAAGGAGATATCCTGATTTAGATGAAACGGGGATACCACCTTAGGGAGAAAGTCCGCGACCGGACGCAGAACCACCTTATCCTGGTGAAACACCAGGAAGGGGGCTTTGCATGACAGCGCTGCTAGCTCAGACACTCTCCTAAGTGATGTGACTGCCACTAAGAAGGCCACCTTCTGCGAAAGGCGAGATAGAGAGACATCCCGCATCGGCTCGAAAGGTGGTTTCTGAAGAGCCGTCAGCACCCTGTTGAGATCCCAGGGTTCTAGCGGACGCTTGTAAGGTGGGACTATGTGGCAAACCCCCTGCAGGAACGTGCGGACCTGCGGAAGCCTGGCTAGGCGCTTTTGAAAAAACACGGAAAGCGCCGATACTTGTCCTTTGAGAGAGCCGAGAGACAAGCCCTTGTCCATTCCGGATTGAAGGAAAGAAAGAAAAGTGGGCAAGGCAAACGGCCAGGGAGTAAAACCCTGATCAGAGCACCAGGATAAGAAGATCCTCCAAGTCCTGTGGTAGATCTTGGCGGACGTTGGTTTCCTGGCCTGTCTCATGGTGGCAATGACATCTTGAGATAACCCTGAGGACGCTAGGAGCCAAGACTCAATGGCCACACAGTCAGGTTGAGGGCCGCAGAATTCAGATGGAAAAATGGCCCTTGAGACAGCAAGTCTGGTCGGTCTGGGAGTGCCCACGGTTGACCCACCGTGAGGTGCCACAGATCCGGGTACCACGATCTCCTCGGCCAGTCTGGAGCGACGAGGATGGCGCGACGGCAGTCGGACCTGATCTTGCGTAACACTCTGGGCAGCAGTGCCAGAGGAGGAAATACATAAGGCAGTCGAAACTGCGACCAGTCCTGAACTAACGCGTCTGCCGCCAGAGCTCTGTGATCCTTGGACCGAGCCATGAATGCCGGGACTTTGTTGTTGTGCCGAGACGCCATTAGATCGACGTCCGGCATTCCCCAGCGGCAACAGATCTCCCGAAACACGTCCGGGTGAAGAGACCATTCCCCTGCGTCCATGCCCTGGCGACTGAGAAAATCTGCTTCCCAGTTTTCTACGCCCGGGATGTGAACTGCGGAGATGGTGGAGGCTGTGGCTTCCGCCCACAGCAGAATCCGCTGAACTTCTCGGAAGGCTTGACGACTGCGTGTGCCGCCCTGGTGGTTGATGTACGCAACCGCCGTGGCGTTGTCCGACTGTATTCGGATCTGCATGCCCTCCAGCCACCGCTGGAACGCCTTTAGGGCTAGATACACTGCCCTTATCTCCAGAACGTTGATCTGAAGGGAGGACTCTGTCGGAGTCCAGGTTCCCTGAGCCCTGTGGTGGAGGAAGACCGCTCCCCACCCTGACAGACTCGCGTCCGTCGTGACCACGGCCCAGGATGGGGGTAAGAAGGATTTTCCTTTCGACAAGGAAGTGGGAAGAAGCCACCACTGAAGAGAGGTTTTGGCTGTCCGTGACAGCGAAACATTCTTGTCTAGGGACGTCGACCTCTTGTCCCATTTGCGGAGAATTTCCCACTGAAGTGGACGCAGATGAAACTGCGCAAAAGGAACTGCTTCCATTGCTGCCACCATCTTCCCTAGGAAATGCATAAGGCGCCTCAAGGAGTGTGACTGACCCCGAAGAAGAGATTGTACCCCTGTCTGTAGTGAACGCTGTTTGTCCAGCGGGAGCTTCACTATCGCTGAAAGGGTATGAAACTCCATCCCGAGGTAAGTCAGCGATTGGGTCGGTGTCAATTTTGACATTGGGAAATTGATGATCCACCCGAACCTCTGGAGAGTCTCCAGAGTAACGGTCAGGCTGTGTTGGCATGCCACCCTGGAGGGTGCCTTGACTAGAAGATCGTCTAAGTAAGGAATCACCGAGTGGCCCTGAGAGTGTAGGACCGCCACCACTGCTGCCATGACCTTGGTGAAGACCCGTGGGGCTGTCGCCAGGCCGAATGGCAGTGCCACGAACTGAAGGTGTTCGTCCTTGATGGCGAAACGCAGAAAGCGTTGATGCTCGGGAGCGATCGGCACATGGAGATAAGCATCTTTGATGTCGATTGATGCTAGGAAGTCTCCTTGTGACATCGAGGCGATGACGGAGCGGAGAGATTCCATCCGAAACCTTTTGGTGCTCACATGCTTGTTGAGCAGCTTGAGGTCCAGAACGGGACGGAATGATCCGTCCTTTTTTGGCACCACGAACAAGTTGGAGTAGAAGCCGTGACCATGTTCCTGAGGGGGAACGGGAATCACCACTCCTTCTGCCTTCAGAGCGTTTACCGCCTGAAACAGTGCATCGGCTCGTTCGGGGGGCGGGGATGTTCTGAAGAAACGCGTCGGAGGACGAGAACTGAGCTCTATCCTGTAACCGTGAGACAGAATGTCTCTCACCCATCGGTCTTGGACATGTGGCCACCAGGCGTCGCAAAAGCGGAAGAGCCTGCCACCGACCGAGGATGCGGTTTGTGGCGGCCGAAAGTCATGAGGAGGCCGCCTTGGGAGCGGTTCCTCCGGCGGTCTTTTTAGGACGTGACTTAGACCGCCATGCAGAAGAGTTGCTCTGGCCCTTCTGTGACCTGTTGGACGTGGAGGAATGGGACCTGGCTGAGGGCCGAAAGGACTGAAACCTCGATTGAATCTTTCGCTGCTGAGGTTTGTTTGGTTTAGACTGGGGTAAGGACGAGTCCTTTCCCTTGGATTGCTTGATAATTTCGTCCAATTGCTCGCCAAACAAGCGGTCGCCGGAAAATGGCAAACCGGTTAAGAACTTCTTGGAAGCAGAGTCTGCCTTCCATTCGCGTAGCCACATGGCCCTGCGGACTGCCACCGAATTGGCGGATGCTACCGCTGTACGGCTCACCGAGTCGAGGACGGCGTTCATGGCGTAGGACGAAAAAGCCGACGCCTGAGAAGTCAAAGACACGACTTGCGGAGTAGCGGTACGTGTGACCGCATTAATCTCAGACAGACAAGCTGAGATAGCTTGGAGCGCCCACACGGCTGCAAATGCTGGAGCAAAAGACGCACCTATGGCTTCATAGATGGATTTCATCAGGAGCTCTTATTGCCTATCAGTGGCATCTTTGAGCGATGAGCCATCTGCCACTGATACCACAGATCTAGCCGCCAGCCTAGAGACTGGAGGATCCACTTTGGGACACTGAGCCCAACCCTTAACTACATCAGGTGGGAAGGGGTAACGTGTGTCATTAAGGCGCTTAGTAAAGCGCTTGTCCGGATATGCTCTGTGCTTCCGGACAGCATCCCTGAAGTTAGAGTGATCGAAAAAAACACTCCTTGCACGTTTGGGAAACCTAAACTGGTGTTTCTCCTGTTGTGAAGCTGACTCCTCAACAGATGGAGCTGGAGGAGAAAGTTCTAGCACCTGGTTAATGGACGCTATAAGGTCATTTACAATGGCGTCTCCTTCAGGTGTATCAAGATTGAGAGCAACGTCAGGGTCAGAGCCCTGAGCTGCGATCTCCGCCTCATCCTCCAGAGAGTCCTCATGCTGAGACCCTGAGCAGCGTGATGAAGTGGATGAAGGTCCCCAGCGAGCCCGCTTAGGCGGTCTGGGACTGCGGTCCGAGTCGGAGTCCTCACCGTGGGACCTATGTGTCACCTCAGGAGCAGTTTGCTGCTCCAACCGAGGGGGGCCTGGGGTCAATGATTCAACAGTGCCCGGGGCCTGTGTTACCGGTCTGGACTGCAAAGCTTCTAGTATCTTAGCAGACCATTTGTCCATAGACTGAGCCATGGAATGAGAAAGGGACTCAGAAAGTTTCTCAGCCAACACTGCAAACTCTGTCCCTGCCACCTGGACAGTGGCCGGTGGTTCTACCTGAGCCGAGGGTCCCACCAGTGCCTGAGGCTCCGGCTGAGTGGGTGTCACAGGGGCAGAGCATTGCACACAATGGGGGTAGGTGGAACCTGCAGGTAACATAGCCGCACAAGAGGTACAAGTTGCAAAATAAGCCTGTGCCTTGGCACCCTTGCTTTTTGCAGACGACATGCTGTTATCTCCTCTTAGCAATCAGTGAGGGTATATAGCCAAGCAAATAATGCGGCCGAACAGAGCAAATGTATACCCAATATGGATATATATATATATATATATATATATATATATATATATATATATATATATATATATATATATATATATATATATATATATATATATATATATATATATATATATATATATATATATATATATATATACATATACATACATACATATATATATACACATACATATATATATATATATATATATATATATATATATATATATACACACTGCGGCACCCAGGGGGACCAGCACCTGTAACAGGTGCGGCTTACCGACCGCCCTCAGCGGTTGTGTGTCCACCAGATTCCCTGCCTGGGCCTCCCAGAGTTGTGGAGCTCTATCTGAAGTTCTCCTCCGGCAGCAGCGATGAAAACAATGGCTGCCAGCGTTCTGAGAGGAGGAGGGAGCCGTGGGCGTGCCTCAGAAAGTGCGGGAATCTGGTGCCCCACGGTGCTCAGTGAGGGGGGAGGAGGATACTAAGTATGCTCCAGCCCTCAGCGCTGACGTTCAGTCTAGCGTCCCGCCCTTACCCCTGACTGGCAGGCCCGGGGGCGGGAATATGCGGTACTAGGCCGCAGAAGCCGGGGACTCAATTTATAAGCGCGGCCGGCAAACAGGCCCGGTCGGCGCGGTAGTCCCGGCGACACAAACACCCAGCAGCTGCTGTAGCGTCCGATACACAGGCGCTCTATGCGCCGTCCCCAAGGGGACACAGAGTACCTCTGAGAAGCAGGGCCTGTCCCTGGTGACATCCAGTCTCCTGTCCGGCAGGTTCCCACAGGGGCTGCGGAGGGAGCCCGATCCCAGTGCATGGTGACCGGTTAGGATCCCACTTCTCCCAGAGCCAGTACTGGATGGGGAAGGATAACGGCATGTGGCTCCAGCCTTTGTACCCGCAATGGGTACCTCAACCTTAACAGCACCGCCGACCAAAGTGGGGTGAGAAGGGAGCATGCCGGGGGCCCTGGGGCCCTCTTGTCTTCCATCCGATAAAGTCAGCAGCTGCTGCTGACTAAAATGGGAGCTTGCGTGAATGTGTGCCTCCTTCAACACAAAGCATAAAACTGATGGGCCCATGATGCACGGGAGGGTGTATAGCAGAGGGGAGGGGTTACACTTTTTAAAGTGTAATAACTTTGTGTGGCCTCCGGAGGCAGAAGCTATACACCCAATTGTCTGGGTCTCCCAATGGAGCGACAAAGAAAAGGACAAAAATGGCCAAAAGAGGAGGCGCGGACCCATTGGAGACACCCATCCCGACCAGTCTGCTCCGCACTGACTGTTAGGTGTGTATATTATAAACATCCGGGGACAGGTTCCCTTTAAAACAAATTGCAACCGGGTCCAGTGGTTTTCAGAAACTGTTCAGAAAAAAGAACCGAGACACATATCTGATAGCAGCCACATGGGGGCTGTATGGAGGGGCAGATCTGAGCTTCAGGCTCTCTGTACTGACTTATGGGGTCCACAACCATTCGCCCTAAAAGCGACATGATCAGCGGTTGTCTTTATACACAGGACATGGCGGAAAGGAGGAAGGACTCACCTTACAGGTCACTACGGAGCCCACATCAGGCAGAAGATGCGAGTCCGTATCCCGCACTACAGAGATCACCGGCATCTGCACAGAGAACACACGTCAGTAAAGGCACCGGTGGGGAGGACCTTGTGCCAGTTGTGGGTGACACATTTTAAAGGTTATCACAGAAAAGAAAAAAAATAAATGCTTAAAGTGCCGCCTGCTACTATTCTGCATAGTGGTGGAGCCTCAAAGTGAATTCCCATACAGATCCTCTGCTGGGTCCCACCACTCCAGCGCCGAGAGCCGAAATGTAATCCATAAGGCCAGTGTTACACAGCAAATTGAGGCCACACGATGTTAAATGGTGGCGCTCATGGGTCTTGAGGAGGGCATCGTTACCTCCCCGCTTACTGAAGGGGCCGACAGCATTGGAGAAGCGCAGGGGTACCGAAGCGGAATGGATCCAGCCAGGCTCAGTAATCTGTACAGCAAAGAGCTTGCGAGCGCTGCAGTCCTTGTCTATGAAACGGCCAACTCTGCAGAGGTGGCCAGTAACCTAGGCAACGAGCTGTAAACTATAGAATTAAAATTCCCTCTGTTCTTAGGGACAGTGCAGAATACAAGGTTGGTTATTTTTACAAGTACTCTGCGCTCATCTATGATGATGAGAATTAGGACCTCAATATTGTAAGTCCCGGAGAAAACCCTTCTCAATTATAGTCTGCGACGTTCGGGAAAACTGATGTGTAATTTAGAAGGTAGCAAAGCAGTAAGCTGCGGTGTAGAGCGGAGCGCCGCGTGCGGAGGAGCCCACAAAACAGCACATCTCATCATGGGGGGCTGCGATATAACAGCAGGAGGTGTGAGCGCTGCTCACCAGACCGTTGTCGCTCTTCTTCACCACATATCCGGACAGCGAGGAGAAGATGTAGCCGTGTTTGCAGTAAGTCCCATATCCCGGAGTACAATCCTCCAAGCTGCACAGGCGCTCCCCTGGAAGACAAGCACATATGAATAGAATGACGCCATATTGGTCACTGGCACTACGTTTTTACATTTTTGAAGACCAAAGTTGTATTTTTTTTTTACCTGTGGCTTTTATTGATGCCAGACATCTCCTCTCCCCCCATGGCTTTAGTCCAGGCTGCTTTGGTAGCTATGCCGGCGGTGTCAGGATGACATGATGCCACCGACGCCTGTGACTGGTGGTAGCGATCTTGTCACCGATACGGTGCGTCACTGGTTATTATGCTAATGACGCGTTGCTCCAGTCACCAGAACACTGCAGCCAATCACAGGTTGCAGCGGTTCTATGTCACAGTGCCAACCCCTGGACAAAAAACGGATTTTTGTGTAGTCTCTGTAAAATCGTTTTCTCTTAGCCATCATTGGGGGACACAGGACCATGGTCATGTGTCCCCCAATGAGGCGTCAGAGAAAGGGGAGTGTAGCGCTGTTTTTTCACGTTGGTCCACACCCGAGATTAAAACAAAAAGGCACAATCCCAATAACCCCCTCCAATTATGGAATATATAATATAAATGGTTAACTGTTTCCTGGACATGCGGGGAAAAAGTCCTCCATGTATGTAGGGGGCTCAGGAGCCAAGATTCCTCTGCTTGCAGCAAGTACTATATGGCTGACGTCTGTCTCCAAGGCCCGTTTTACACATTCGGCTTTTCACCGGATTGGCGGATCTGACGCACTCCAGTGCAGTGTATACAGTACAATGGCAGCGCAACAAGCTTCGGTCACATGCTGTCACTTGACCGGAGCATGTGACCTAGAAGTTGCTGTGCTGTATTGAGTAGCTTGATAGTACACCCCTGTGGGTGTACTAACATGCTAAGAGGGCAGACTAGTCGGGGGAAGTAACGCCCTTGGGACTAGTCCCCGCGCTCATTAGCATATCATAAAGAATCTTTAGAAACACTTTTTCTAAAGATCTCTTTATATCTATGCTACTAGATACAGGGACAGTTAGGCAGGGATTAGCAATATACACCCAGAACTGCTCTTGGTTCTAGAGCATATTGCACCTGACAGGTTCCCTTTAACATCAATGGGAAAAAAAATATATATTTTATTTATATGACGATGTTCAGATAAAAAAAAACAAAACAAAAAAAAACCAAAAAGGAACGGCTGCATATTCTGCATTTACGGCAATCGGTCAGACGAGGACATTTGGGTTTCCAGATCATTTTTTACTGCACAATGGAAGTGTATAAAAAAAATTATATATCAGAATCACGTTTTATTTTTTTACAGTTTCCTCACATTTGGAATATCTTCATTTTTCCAGTACAAATGATAAATAAAAAAAAAAAAAAGAGTGCGGCCACTCATGCTGCAAACACACCAGCCCTCATATACAGCCGGCTGCGGAAAAAAAATAATTCCTTACATAAAGGGTTAAAAAAAATTAAATTCATAACTTTGTTTTACAGAAAAGAAGGGAATTTTGTTTACTTACTGTAAATTCCTTTTCTTCTAGCTCCTATTGGGAGACCCAGACAATTGGGTGTATAGCTTCTGCCTCTGGAGGCCACACAAAGTAATTACACTTTAAAAAGTGTAGGCCCTCCCCTCTGCTATACACCCTCCCGTGCATCACGGGTCCCTCAGTTTTGGTGCCAAAGCAGGAAGGAGGAAACTTATAAATTGGTCTAAGGTAACTTCAATCCGAAGGATGTTCGGAGAACTGAACCATTAACCAAAAGAACAATTGAACATGAACAACATGTGTACACAAAAGAACAACAGCCCGAAGGGAACAGGGGCGGGTGCTGGGTCTCCCAATAGGAGCTAGAAGAAAAGGATTTTACGGTAAGTAAACAAAATTCCCTTCTTCTTTGTCGCTCCATTGGGAGACCCAGACAATTGGGATGTCCAAAAGCAATCCCTGGGTGGGTAACAGAATACCTCGATAAAAAGAGCCGGAAACCGGCCCCCTCTTACAGGTGGGCAATTGCCGCCTGAAGGACTCGCCTACCTAGGCTGGCGTCTGCCGAAGCATAGGCATGCACCTGATAGTGTTTTGTGAAGGTGTGCAGACTTGACCAGGTAGCCGCCTGACACACTTGCTGAGCCGTAGCCTGGTGCTGCAATGCCCAGGACGCGCCTACGGCTCTGGTAGAATGGGCTTTAAGCCCTGAAGGAATCGGAAGCCCCGATGAACGGTAGGCTTCAAGAATCGGTTCCTTGATCCACCTAGCCAAGGTTGACTTGGAAGCCTGAGACCCCTTACGCTGGCCAGCGACAAGGACAAAGAGCGCATCCGAACGGCGCAGGGGCGCCGTGCGAGAAATGTAGATTCTGAGTGCTCTCACGAGGTCTAACAAGTGCAAATCCTTTTCACATTGGTGAACTGGATGAGGGCAAAAAGAAGGCAAGGAGATATCCTGATTGAGATGAAAAGGAGATACCACCTTGGGAAGGAATTCCGGGACCGGACGCAGGACCACCTTATCCTGGTGAAAGACCAGGAAGGGGACTTTGCATGACAGCGCTGCTAGCTCAGACACTCTCCTCAGTGAAGTGACTGCCACTAGGAAGGCCACTTTCTGTGAAAGGCGAGATAGAGAGATCTCCCGCATCGGCTCGAAAGGTGGCTTCTGGAGAGCCGTCAGCACCTTGTTAAGATCCCAGGGTTCTAGCGGACGCTTGTAAGGTGGCACTATGTGGCAAACTCCCTGCAGGAACGTGCGGACCTGCGCGAGTCTGGCTAGACGCTTTTGAAAAAACACTGAAAGCGCCGACACTTGTCCCTTGAGAGAGGCGAGAGACAAACCCTTGTCCAATCCTGATTGAAGAAATGAAAGAAAAGTGGGCAATGCAAACGGCCAGGGAGCAAAACCCCGATCCGAGCACCAGGCTAAGAAGATCTTCCAAGTCCTGTGGTAGATCTTGGCGGACGATGATTTCCTGGCCTGTCTCATGGTGGCAATGACATCTTGAGATAACCCTGATGACGCTAGGAGCCAAGACTCAATAGCCACACAGTCAGGTTGAGGGCCGCAGAATTCAGATGGAAAAAAGGCCCTTGAGACAGCAAGTCTGGTCGGTCTGGGAGTGCCCACGGTTGCCCCACCGTGAGGTGCCACAGATCCGGGTACCACGACCTCCTCGGCCAGTCTGGAGCGACGAGGATGGCGCGGCTGCAGTCGGACCTGATCTTGCGTAACACTCTGGGCAGTAGTGCCAGAGGAGGAAATACATAGGGTAGTCGAAACTGCGACCAGTCCTGAACTAACGCATCCGCCGCCAGCGCCCTGTGATCCTGAGACCGTGCCATGAATGCCGGGACTTTGTTGTTGTGCCGAGTCGCCATTAGATCGACGTCCGGCGTTCCCCAGCGGCAACAGATCTCTTGAAACACGTCCGGGTGAAGAGACCATTCCCCTGCGTCCATGCCCTGGCGACTGAGAAAGTCTGCTTCCCAGTTTTCTACGCCCGGGATGTGAACTGCGGAGATGGTGGAGGCTGTGTCTTCCGCCCACAGCAGAATCCGCCGAACTTCTTGGAAGGCTTGACGACTGCGTGTGCCGCCCTGGTGGTTGATGTATGCAACCGCAGTGGCGTTGTCCGACTGTATTCGGATCTGCCTGCCCTCCAGCCACCGCTGGAACGCTTTTAGGGCTAGATACACTGCCCTTATCTCCAGAACGTTGTTCTGCAGGGAGGACTCTGTCAGAGTCCAGGTTCCCTGAGCCCTGTGGTGGAGGAAGACCGCTCCCCACCCTGACAGGCTCGCATCTGTCGTGACCACAGCCCAGGATGGGGGCAGGAAGGATTTTCCCTCCGACAAAGAGGTGGGAAGCAGCCACCACTGAAGGGAGGTTTTGGCTGCTCGACAGGGAAACGTTCCTGTTGAGGGACGTCGACCTCCTGTCCCATTTGCGGAGAATTTCCCACTGAAGTGGACGCAGATGAAACTGCGCAAAAGGAACTGCTTCCATTGCTGCCACCATCTTCCCTAGGAAGTGCATAAGGCGTCTCAAAGAGTGTGACTGACCCCGAAGAAGAGATTGGACTCCTGTCTGTAGTGAACGCTGTTTGTCCAGCGGTAGCTTCACTATCGCTGACAGAGTATGAAACTCCATCCCTAGGTAAGTCAGGGATTGGGTCGGTGTCAATTTTGACTTTGGGAAATTGATGATCCACCCGAACCTCTGGAGAGTCTCCAGGGCAATGGTCAGGCTGTGCTGGCAAGCCACCCAGGAGGGTGCCTTGACTAGGAGATCGTCTAAGTAAGGGATCACCGAATGGCCCTGAGAGTGTAGGACCGCCACCACTGTTGCCATGATCTTGGTGAAGACCCTTGGGGCTGTCGCCAAGCCGAAGGGCAGTGCCACAAACTGAAGGTGTTCGTCCCCAATGGCGAAACGCAAGAAGCGTTGATGTTCGGGTGCGATCGGCACATGGAGATAAGCATCCTTGATGTCGATCGATGCTAGGAAGTCTCCTTGTGACATCGAAGCGATGACCAGCGGAGAGATTCCATCCGAAACCTTCTGGTGCTGACATGCTTGTTGAGCAGTTTGAGGTCTAGAACGGGACGGAAAGATCCGTCCTTTTTTGGCACCACGAACAAGTTGGAGTAGAAGCCGTGACCATGTTCCTGTGGGGGAACGGGAATCACCACTCCTTCTGCCTTCAGAGCCTTCACCGCCTGAAAAAGTGCAGCGGCTCGCTCTGGGGGCGGAGATGTTGTGAAGAAACGAGTTGGAGGACGAGAGCTGAACTCTATCCTGTAACCGTGAGACAGAATGTCTCTCACCCATCGGTCTTGGATATGTGGCCACCAGGCGTCGCAAAAGCGGGATAGCCTGCCACCGACTGAGGATGCGGTTTGGGGAGGCAGAGAGTCATGAAGAGGCCGCCTTGGTGGCGGTGCCTCCGGCGGTCTTTTTAGGCCGTGACTTAGACCGCCATGCAGAAGGGTTCCTCTGGCCCTTCTCCGACCTGTTTGACGTGGAGGCATGTGACTTGGCCGAGGGCCGAAAGGACTGAAACCTCGATTGAAACTTTCGCTGTTGAGGTTTGTTTTGTTTAGACTGGGGTAAGGACGAGTCCTTTCCCTTGGATTGTTTAATAATTTCGTCCAATTGCTCGCCAAACAAACGGTCGCCAGAAAATGGCAAACCGGTTAAGAATTTCTTGGAGGCAGAGTCTGCCTTCCATTCACGTAGCCACATGGCTCTGCGGACTGCCACCGAATTGGCGGATGCTACCGCTGAACGGCTCACCGAGTCCAGGATGGCGTTCATGGCGTAGGACAAAAAAGCCGACGCCTGAGAAGTCAGAAACACAACCTGCGGAGTAGCGGTGCGTGTGACCTCAGTAATCTCAGACAGACCAGCTGAGATAGCTTGGAGCGCCCACACTGCCGCGAATGCCGGAGCAAAAGATGCTCCTATGGCTTCATAGATGGATTTCATCATGAGCTCTATCTGCCTGTCAGTGGCATCCTTGAGCGATGAGCCATCTGCCACTGAAACCACAGATCTGGCCGCCAGCCTAGAGACTGGAGGATCCACTTTTGGACACTGAGCCCAACCCTTCACTACTTCTGGGGGGAAGGGATAACGTGTGTCATTAAGGCGCTTAGTAAAACGCTTGTCCGGGTATGCTCTGTGCTTCTGGACAGCATCCCTGAAATTAGAGTGATCGACAAAGGCACTCCGTTTACGTTTGGGAAACCGAAACTGGTGTTTCTCTTGCTGCGAAGCCGCCTCCTCTACAGTTGGAGTAGGAGGGGAAATTTCTAGCACCTGGTTGATGGACGCTATAAGGTCATTTACTATGGCGTCCCCTTCAGGTGTATCTAGGTTGAGAGCACCGTCAGGGTCTGAGCCCTGAGCTGCGCCTTCCTCTTCATCCTCTAGAGAGTTCTCATGCTGAGACCCTGAGCAGCGTGATGAAGTGGAGGAAGGCCCCCAGCGAGCCCGCTTAGCCGGTCTGGGACTGCGGTCCGAGTCGGAGTCCTCACCGTGGGACCCATGTGTCACCTCAGGAGCAGATTGCTGCACCAACTGAGGGGGACCTGGGGACGGAGCACGCACAGTGCTCTGCATCTGTGTTGTAGGTCTGGACTGCAAGGCTTCTAGTATCTTAGCAGACCATTTGTCCATAGACTGAGCCATGGACTGTGAAAGCGACTCAGACAGTTTGTCAGCTAAAACTGCAAACTCTGTCCCTGTCACCTGGACAGTGGGAACCGGTGTCTGTACCTGAGCCGGGGGTCCCACCAGTGCCAGAGGCTCCGGCTGAGTGAGTGTCACAGGGGCCGAGCATTGCACACAGTGAGGGTAGGTGGAACCTGCAGGTAGCATAGCCGCACATGAGGTACAGGTTGCAAAATAAGCCTGTGCCTTGGTACCCTTGCTTTTTGCGGACGACATGCTGTTGTCTCCTCTTAGAGCAATCAGAGAGGGTATATAGCCAAAGCAATAGTGCGGCCGTACAGAGTAAATGTATACAATATAAGCATATAAATATACACTTCGGCACCCAGGGGGGCAAGCACCTAGTAACAGGTGCGGCTTACCGTCTTAGAAAGTGCGGGAATCTGGTGCCCCACGGTGCTCAGTGAGGGGGGAGGAGGATACTAAGTATGCTCCAGCCCTCAGCGCTGACGTCCAGTGCAGCGTCCCGCCCTTACTCCTGACTGGCAGGCCCGGGGGCGGGAATATGCGGTACTAGGCCGCAAAAGCCGGGGACTAAAGTTATAAGCGCGGCCGGCAAACAAGCGCGGTCAGCGCGGTAGTCCCGGCGCACAAACACAACCAGCAGCTGCTGCAGCGTCCATTAGACAGGCGCTCTATGCGCCGTCCCCAAGGGGACACAGTACCTCAGAGGAGCAGGGCCTGTCCCTGACGATACCCGGTCTCCTGTCCAGCAGATTCCCCCAGGGGCTGCGGAGGGAGCACGGTCCCAGTGCCTGGCGACCGATTAGGATACCACTTCACCCAGAGCCCCTAAGGGATGGGGAAGGAAAACAGCATGTGGCTCCAGCCTTTGTACCCGCAATGGGTACCTCAACCTTAACAGCACCGCCGACCAGAGTGGGGTGAGAAGGGAGCATACCGGGGGCCCTGTTATGGGCCCTCTTTTCTTCCATCCGATATAGTCAGCAGCTGCTGCTGACTAAAATGTGGAGCTTGCGTGCATGTGTGCCTCTTTCAACACAAAGCATAAAACTGAGGGACCCGTGATGCATGGGAGGGTGTATAGCAGAGGGGAGGGCCTACACTTTTTAAAGTGTAATTACTTTGTGTGGCCTCCAGAGGCAGAAGCTATACACCCAATTGTCTGGGTCTCCCAATGGAGCGACAAAGAAAAAAAAATATATATATAATAAATAAATGAAGGGAATTTTGTTTACTTACCGTAAATTCCTTTTCTTCTAGCTCCTATTGGGAGACCCAGACAATTGGGTGTATAGCTTCTGCCTCCGGAGGCCACACAAAGTATTACACTCAAAAGTGTAACCCCTCCCCTCTGCCTATACACCCTCCCGTGCCTCACGGGCTCCTCAGTTTTGGTGCAAGAGCAGGAAGGAGGAAACTTATAAATTGGTCTAAGGTAAATTCAATCCGAAGGATGTTCGGAGAACTGAAACCATGAACCAAGACACAATTGAATATGAACAATATGTGTACACAACAGAACAACAAGCCCGAAGGGTACAGGGGCGGGTGCTGGGTCTCCCAATTGGAGCTAGAAGAAAAGGAATTTACGGTAAGTAAACAAAATTCCCTTCTTCTTTGTCGCTCCATTGGGAGACCCAGACAATTGGGACGTCCAAAAGCAGTCCCTGGGTGGGTAAAAGAATACCTCAATAAATAGAGCCGACACGGCTCCCTCTTACAGGTGGGCAACCGCCGCCTGAAGGACTCGCCTACCTAGACTGGCATCTGCCGAAGCATAGGTATGCACCTGATAGTGTTTTGTGAAGGTGTGCAGACTAGACCACGTAGCTGCCTGACACACCTGCTGAGCCGTCGCCCGATGCCGCAATGCCCAGGACGCACCCACGGCTCTGGTAGAATGGGCTTTCAGCCCCGAAGGAAGCGGAAGCCCCGAAGAACGGTAAGCTTCAAGAATCGGTTCCTTGATCCACCGAGCCAAGGTTGACTTGGAAGCCTGCGAACCCTTACGCTGACCGGCGACAAGTACAAAGAGTGCATCTGAACGGCGCAAGGGCGCTGTGCGAGACACGTAGTACCGGAGTGCTCTCTAGATCTAATGAGTGCTAATCCTTTTCACATCGGTGAATTGGATTAGGGCAAAAAGAAGGTAAGGTGACATCCTGATTGAGATGAAAAGGAGATACCACCTTAGGGAGAAATTCCGGAACAGGACGCAGAACCACCCTATCCTGGTGAAAAACCAGGAAGGGGGCTTTGCATGACAGCGCTGCAAGATCAGACACTCTTCGGAGTGATGTGACTGCCACTAGAAATGCCACCTTCTGCGAAAGACGTGATAAGGAGACCTCTCGCAGCGGCTCAAACGGTGGTTTCTGAAGAGCCGTTAGCACCCTGTTAAGGTCCCAGGGCTCTAGTGGGCGCTTGTAAGGTGGGACTATGTGGCATACTCCTTGCAGGAACGTGCGGACCTGCGGGAGCCTGGCCAGGCGCCTTTGAAAAAAATACTGAGAGCGCCGATCCTTGTCCCTTGAGAGAGCTTAGTGACAAACCTTTGTCCATTCCAGATTGAAGGAAGGAAAGAAATATGGGTAAGGCAAAAAGCCAGGGAGTAAACCCATTCACAGAGCACCAGGACAAGAATATCCGCCAAGTCCTGTAATAGATGTTGGCGGACGTTGGTTTCCTGGCTTGTCTCATAGTGGCAATGACATCCTGAGATAACCCTGACGATGCTAGGAGCCAGGACTCAATGGCCACACAGTCAGGTTGACGGCCGCAGAATTCAGATGGAAAAACGGCCCTTGTGACAGCAAGTCTGTGCGGTCTGAAGGGCCCACGGTTGACCCACCGTGAGATGCCACAGATCCGGGTACCACGACCGCCTCGGCCAGTCTGGAGCGACGAGAATGGCGCGGCGGCAGCCGGACCTGATCTTGCGTAATACTCTGGGTAGCATCGCCAGAGGAGGAAACACATAAGGCAGCTGAAACTGCGACCAATGCTGTACTAATGCCTCCGCCGCCAGAGCTCTGTGATCCTGAGATCGTGCCATGAATGCTGGGACCTTGTTGTTGTGCCGTGACGCCATGAGATCAACGTCCGGCGTTCCCCAGCGGCGACAGATCTCTCGAAACACCTCTGGGTGCAGAGACCATTCCCCCGCGTCCATCCCTTACGACTGAGAAAATCTGCTTCCCAGTTTTCTACGCCCGGGATGTGAACTGCGGAGATGGTGGAGGCTGTGGCTTCCACCCACAGCAGAATCCGCCGGACTTCCTGGAAGGCTTGACGACTGCGAGTGCCGCCCTGGTGATTGATGTAGGCGACTGCAGTGGCGTTGTCCGACTGGATACGGATCTGCCTGTCCTCCAGCCACTAATGGAACGCCAATAGGGCTAGATACGCTGCCCTTATCTCCAGAACATTGATCTGAAGGGAAGACTCCCTCGGAGTCCAGGTCCCCTGAGCCCTGTGGTGGAGAAACACTGCTCCCCACCCTGACAGGCTCGCGTCCGTGGTGACCACAGCCCAGGTTGGGGTCAGGAAGGATTTTTCCCCGCGATAGAGAAGTGGGAAGAAGCCACCACTGAAGAGACGTCCTGGTTGCCAGGAAAAGAGAGACATTCTTGTCGCGGGAAGTCGATCTCTTGTCCCACTTGTGGAGAATGTCCCATTGGAGTGGGCGTAGATGAAATTGCGCGAAGGGCACTGCCTCCATCGCTGCCACCATCTTCCCTAGGAAGTGCATGAGGCGCCTCAATGGGTGTGACTGACTCTGAAGAAGAGATTGCACCCCTGCTTGCAGAGAAAGCTGTTTGTCCAGTAGCTTGACTACCGCTGACTGGGTATGAAACTCCATCCCGAGGTAGGTCAATGACTGGGTCGGTGTCAACTTGGATTTTTGGAAAGTTGATGATCCACCCGAACTGCTGGAGAGTCTCCAGAGCGACGGTAAGGCTGTGTTGACACGCCTCCCGAGACGGTGCCCTGACTAGGAGATCGTCTAAGTAGGGAATCACCGAGTGGCCTTGGGAGTGTAGGACCACCACAACGGATGCCATGACTTTGGTGAAAACCCGTGGGGCTGTCGCCAAGCCGAAAGGCAATGCCACGAACTGAAGGTGTTCGTCCCCTATGGCGAAACGCCAGAAGCGTTGATGTTCGGGTGCGATCGGCACATGGAGATAAGCATCTTTGATGTCGATCGATGCGAGAAAGTCTCCCTGTTACATCGAAGCGATGACCGAGCGGAGAGACTCCATCCTGAACCGTCTGGTTCTCACATGTCTGTTGAGCAGTTTGAGGTCCAGAACGGGACGAAATGAACCGTCCTTCTTTGGCACCACGAACAAGTTGGAGTAAAAGCCGCGCCCCTGTTCCTGAGGGGGGACGGGACTCACAACTCCTTCTGTCTTCAGAGCGGCCACTGCCTGAAGAAGTGCGTCGGCCCGAGCCGGGGGTGGGGGGGGGTGGGGGGGGGGGAGGTTGTGAAGAAACGAGTTGGAGGACGAGAGGTGAACTCTATCCTGTAACCGTGAGACAGAATGTCTCTCACCCATCGGTCTTGAACATGTGGCCACCAGGTGTCGCAAAAGCGGGAGAGCCTGCCACCGACCGAGGATGCGTTTCGGGGATGCCAAGAGTCATGAGGAGGCCGCCTTGGAGGCAGTGCCTCCGGCAGCCTTTTGGGGGCGTGACTTAGACCGCCACGCATAGGAGTTCCTCTGACCTTTCTCCGGCCTATTGGACGAAGAGGATTGGGACTTGCCACCGAATTAGCGGATGCCACCGCTGTACGGCTAGCAGAGTCAAGGACTGCATTCATGGCGTATGAAGAAAACGCCGACGCCTGAGAAGTCCAAAAACGCAACCTGCGGAGCAGAAGTACGTGTGACCGCATTAATCTCGGTTAGACAAGCCGAGATAGCTTGGAGTGCCCACACGGCTGCAAAAGCCGGGGCAAAAATCGCTTCATAGATGGATTTCACCAGGAGCTCTATCTGCCTGTCAGTGGCATCTTTTAGCGATGAGCCATCTGCAACCGACACCACAGATCTAGCCGCCAATCTAGAGACTGGAGGATCCACCTTGGGACACTGATCCCAACCCTTAACAACGTCAGAGGGGAAGGGGTACGTGTGTCAGCAAGGCGCTTAGTAAAGCGCTTGTCCGGAACCGCTCTGGGTTTCTGGACAGCATCCTTGAAGTTAGAGTGGTCGAAAAACACACTCCGTGTACGTTTGGGAACCGAAACTGGTGTTTCTCCTGCTGAGAAGCCGACTCCTCTATAGGTGGAGGCGGGGGAGATAGATCTAACACCAGGTTGATGGACGAGATAAGATTATTTACTAATGCGTCCCCTTCAGGTGTATCAAGGTTGAGGGCAACGTCATGGTCAGAGCCCTGAGCTGCGACCTCCGTCTCGTCCTCCAGCGAGTCCTCCAGCCGGGAACCTGAGCAGCGTGATGAAGCTGAGGATTCCAAGCGGGCCCGCTTAGCTGGTCTGGGGCTGTGGACCGTGGAGGAGTCCTCCACGTGAAACATAGAGCCCACCCCGGGAGCGCGCTGCGGCGTGGACCGAGAGGGACCTGGAGGCCTGATCCAACAGTGTCCTGAGTCTGTGTAAGGACCGGTCTGGACTGCAAGGCTTCTAGCAGCTTGGCAGACCATTTGTCCATAGACTTAGCCATGGATTGTGAAAGTGACTCAGAGAGCTTCTCAGCAAAAACTGCAAACTCTGTCCCTGCCGCCTGGACATTGGTAGCATGGGGGTCTACCTGAGTCGAGGGGCCCACAAGTGGTCGCGGCCCCGGCTGAGTCAGTGTAACAGGGGTCGAGCATTGCTCACAGTGAGGGTAGGTGGAACCCGCAGGCAACATAGCCCCACAAGAGGAACAGGTCACAAAGAAACCCCTTGCCTTAGCGCTTTTGCTCCTTGTGGACGACATGCTGTTGTGTCCCAGGAGAGTGATCACAGAGGGTATAAGGGATACAGCCCGGCCGAACAGGGATATACATATATATAAAGATATATAATACGTCTCTATTCAGGTAACCCATGGGGGACCAGCACCGGATGACCGATGTGGCTTACCGACCGCTAAAAAGCGGCGTGTGTGTCCTCCAGATTCCCTGCTCCAGGTCTCCCAGCGGTGAAGAGCTCTTTCCTGATGATTCTCCAGCGCAGATGTCTGAAAAAAAAATGGCTGCTTGAGCTCTCAGAGGGGGGAGTGGAGCGGTGGGCGGCACTAGGAAAAAGTGCGGGAATCTGGGGTCCCCATTGTGATCAAAGAGGGGGGAGGAAGCATACAGGATGCTCCGGCCCTCACTGCCGACGTCAGGACGGTTGTCCCGCCCCTACCCTGACAGACAGGTCCGGGGGCGGGAGTCTTGCCAGTAGGCCGCAACTGAAGTCGGGAATAAATTTCTGACCGCGGCCGACAAGCAGGCGCAGTCGGCGCGGAAGTCCCCCAGCTTTCACGGATCAGCAGCCGCTATGTCCCAGGCAGCGTCCGGTCGGCTGTCCCGCCCCTACCCTGACAGACAGGTCCGGGGGCGAGATTTTGCAAGTAGGCCGCAACTGAAGCCGGGGACTAAAGTTATGACCGCGGCCGACAAACAGGCGCGGTCGGCGCGGAAGTTCCCAGCTTTCACGGCCTAGCAGCCCTTGCAGCGTCCGGGTGCCAGGCGCTCCATGAACCGTCCCCATGGGGACACAGAGTACCTGACAGATGCAGGGCCCGGTCCCTGATGCAGAGAATACTCCGGTCCGGCAGATTCCACACAGGGGCTGCGGAGGGAGCACGGTCCCAGTACCTGGATGACCGCTCAGGATCCCACTTCTCCCAGAGCCCTCCAAGGGATGGTGAAGGAAATACGGCATGAGGCTCCGGCCGTCGTACCCGCAATGGGTAACCTCAACCTTAACAGCACCGCCGACGTAGTGGGGTGAGAAGGGAGCATGCCAGGGGCCCCATGGGAGCCCTCTTTTCTTCCAACCGATAACATCAGCAGCTACTGCTGACTAAAGTGGAAGTGAATGAGTGGATGTGTGCCTCCTTCCACACAAAGCATAAAACTGAGGAGCCTGTGAGGCACGGGAGGGTGTATAGGCAGAAGGGAGGGGTTACACTTTTGAGTGTAAGGCTATGTTCAGACTAGAAAAATGATTTTTCTTAAGAAATTTCTTAAGAGTGCACCTGTGTTAAAAAAAACGCACCAAAAACGCACCTGCGTTTTTGCCGCGTTTTCGGTGCGTTTTCGGTGCGTTTTTACCGCTGGTTGCTCCCTGCGTTATTGTGCCAATTAGATATGGCAAAAAACGCAGTTAGCTGCAGAAAAGAAGTGACATGCTCATTCTTTTTCTTAAGAAAATCTACTGAAAGAATTTTCTTAAGAAAAAAACGCAGTGTGCGCACAGCTAATTTTTTTTGCCATAGGTTTTGCTGGGGAATGTCTGCAGAAAGGTTACAAGAATTTCTCAAGAAATTTCTGCAGCAAAAACGGACCAAAAACGGACCAAAAACGCAGGTGAAAAACGCAGTGTGTGAACATAGCCTAATACTTTGTGTGGCCTCCGGAGGCAGAAGCTATATACCCAATACCCAATTGTCTGGGTCTCCCAATGGAGCGACAAAGAAAAATATATATGTACCCTCTTTCACTTGTAAAGCGCCATGGAATAAATGGCGCAATAATAATAATTATATATTATATGTATATATTTATTTATTTCTGGGAGCTGTTACTTTTCATCTTTCCAAGGTTGGTGCTGGGTCATGACTTTTTATTTGCACGCCTTTTTTTTTTTTGGGGCAGAAATTATATTCTGAAAATTATCGCTTTTTATATGGAAAAATAAAAAAAAAAAACAAAAAAACGACAAGTCTGTGAGTAGATTGATTTACGTCAAAGCAGAAAAGTGCGGAAGATCGTGTCACAATGGCTCAGTGGTTAGCACTGCAGTCTCGCGGTGGCTCAGTGGTTAGCACTGCAGTCTCGCGGTGGCTCAGTGGTTAGCACTGCAGTCTCGCGGTGGCTCAGTGGTTAGCACTGCAGTCTCGCGGTGGCTCAGTGGTTAGCACTGTAGTCTTGTGGTGGCTCAGTGGTTAGCACTGCAGTCTTGTGGTGGCTCAGTGGTTAGCACTTCAGTCTTGTGGTGGCTCAGTGGTTAGCACTGCAGTCTTGCGGCGGCTCAGTGGTTACCCCTGCAGTCTTGCAGCGCTGGGGTCCTGGATTCAAATCCCACCAAGGACACCATCTGCAAGGAGTTTGTATGCTCTCCCCGTGTTTGCGTGGGTTTCCTCCGGTTTCCTCCCACACTCCAAAGACATACAGATAGGGACTCTAGATTGTGAGCCCCAATGGGGACAGTATTGCCAATGTATGTAAAGCGCTGTGGAATTAATAGCGTTATATACATGAATAAAATTATTATCTGCGCTCACCGCCATGGTCTTGCGATTCTGCCTAGTGTGAACATATACTGAGGTTTCAATGTGCACATATATAACAGCAAAGCTAAATAACCCACGTGGAACTACAAGTCTCAGCAAGCAGCTATACACTGTACAAGCAACTCCCATTAGGAGCCCCTCCATTTCACCGCGCACGCGCTGCCGGGAGCCGGTGCCGGAGACTCCGCTCAGCATTTATTTCCGTACTCACCGGGAACACAACACCGAGCTGGCGCCATCGGAACCACGTGGGGTTTGGCACGCAGGAAGAAGTAGTCACGCTTCATTGGACGATGCAAGATCACGTGTGGCCATAACATACGTGCAAACGATTGGACGCTTAGAGCAGTGGACTAGCCAATCAGATATGAGCGATATGAAAACCGGAGGCAGCCATCTTTAGTGATGGAAAACTGCCCATACATTATTTCCAGCGATTTAAGTTTATTGCAACTTAGTTACTGTATAGGGAGTAGGAATTATAATGATTATTATATTATTATAAAGTAAAAATGTTTATTTTAAGGGATTTGAGAATTTAAAGAGTTAATCAATGAAGTACTCCCAGTGCTGTGGATACCATAGTGGGTTATTTACTGTATTGTTCCACAATTCTTTGTGTTAGCATTATCCTAATCTATCACAAAGCTGATGGGGACGTTATTACAGCAGGCTTTCACCAATACCACTAATTCTAGCTTCAATAACCGACAATTTAATTTTTATTTCATAAATCAATAGCACAAATGAAAAAGAGAGACTTTGTAATATGTCACATCAGAGAAATCCGCTTCCTTCTCCTCCTGGACTGATCGCTCACACTCAGTTCCCAGGTAAAACCTATATTCAGTGGAGGCATGTTCACATTAGTGAGATAGAAGAGGACAGTTGGTGCTTATAAGATCAGTTGCAAAATATTTGCAGAAAATGAATGTTACGCTTGCTAAGGTTACTGATTGTTGACAGCCGTTGCTATAGTTACAGGTTGTAGAGCGACATATCAGGTTGTCCCACCTTAGCGACTATAAAGGTTGCTGCCCCTTTAAGAGCAGCTCTTTTGGCACCGTGGCTATACATTTTTAAGACGCTTAAGGCTATGTGCACACGTTGCTTTTTTTTCAGCGCGAAAAGACGCACCCTCTGGCAGAGGGGAGAATTGTAAACAATGCTTTTTGAGAAAAACGCATCGAAAACGCATGCGTTTTCCATGCGTTTTTCATGCGGTTTTTTAGGTGCGTTTTTTTAAGACTTGTCAGTGTTAATAAAGTTGGTTGAACACAGACCTTTGGGGGGGAAAAACCCTGTGATGTCATTTCCTTCTTCTCCACATTCTGTTTGGATAAATGGGAGGGCTTGGAATGGAAGGAGCACCATTTGAATTTTGGAAAAGTTGAAATAAACTTCGCGCACCATGTCATATTAGCAGGGTACCTATACGTCAGAAAACCCCCACAAGTGACCCCATTTTGGAATCTGCACCCCTCAAGGATTTTATTCAGGAGTATATTAAGCATTTTGAATCCACAGCTACTTCACCCAAAATGTTGCTGTAGCAACAATATTCTCACTTTTAGGCCCGTTTCACACGTCAATGAAAAACACTGACATTTTTCACTGGCGTGTAAAACACGCACATGTCCCTCCGTATGCCGTGAATCACGGCACACGTGGGTTGTCTAAGTGCAATCCGGGCTCCGTTCTCCGTGGCCCGTGATTGCACTCCGTAATCATCTCACCTGTGCCCGCTCCCGCTCTCCATGGTGCTGATCGCTCCCGCTGTGCAGCATCCGGCTGGTGCTGACCCCCCCGCAGCAGCTGCTTCCGGGTCGGCTGTGTCGTGCATCAGGAATATGCGCGACAATAATGAGCCGGCTCAGAAGCAGCAGGCTGCACGGGCTGCAGAGGACATCGCTGGACGCCGGGTGAGTTAAAATGATTTTTATTTTAAAAGCACGTTTTTTTCTGGCACGTGTCTCACGGATCACACCACTGCGTGGTCCGTGGAACATCAGTGAAGCCAGAAAAAAAATGGACATGTCTCTGTGCGGCAAACACGCACACGCATGAACGCTGCATGGAGACACGTGCAGTGAAAAAATCACTGAGGTGTGAGCAGACCCTTTCATTATAATGGGTCTGCGTATGTCAGTGATTCTGGCACGTTTAAAAAAAAAAAAAAGCACAAACGTACCAGAATCACTGACGTGTGAAAGGGGCCTAAGGCTATGTGGCCATGATCCAGCGACACGGCGTCTAGTACACAGTGTCAGCCTTCCTGCAGAGATGTGAGTGTTGTCCACGGTAGAATGCAGCTGCCCATGCCCACGATTTGGGTTCAGGCTGCTGTGGAGCTCTATGCTACCTGCAGAGAACACTCGTCTCCGCAGCATAAATTGACATGCTGAGGCTCAGGAAGCCACGCTACCGGTCAGTTTATGCTGCGGAGAAAAGAAGCACAGTGGGCATGGGATCTCCAAAAATCCTTCCACTGTGCTTCTACTGCACAACGCAGCGTTATGGACGCAGGGAAAACACTCAGCGCCCATAACGCTGCAAACCCTGATTGTGGGCACACAACCTAAAAAGCGTCAATGGATGAAGGGATGTCAAATATATATAACGTCCCACCCCCGCCTGCATATTCTAAGCTGGCACCTTTAGTACCTTTCATGTGGCACTAAAGGGTGCCTAGCTTAGTATTTATCCAAAAAAAAAAATGAAAAAAATGGCGTGGGGTCCCCCCCTATTTTTGATAGCCAGTCAGGGTAAAGCAGACAGCTGTAGCCTGCAAACCACAGCTGGCAGCTTCATCTTGGCTGGTGATCAATTTGGAGGGCTCCCCAGGCTTTTTTTTTTTTTTTTATTTCTAAATAAAAGAATTAAAAAAAAAAAAAAAAAAAAAAAAACACGTGGGGTCCCCCAAATTAGATCACCAGCCAAGGTGAAGCTGACAGCTGGGGTCTGGTATTCTCAGGATGGGAAGAGCCATGGCTATTGGACTCTTCCCAGCCTAAAAATAGCAGGCCGCAGCCGCCCCAGAAGTGGCGCATCCATTAGATGCGCCAATCCTGGCGCTTCGCCCCAACTCATCCCGCGCCCTGGTGCGTTGGCAAACGGGGTAATAAATGGGGTTGATACCAGATGTGTAATGTCACCTGGCATCAAGCCCAGCAATTAGTTATGTCACGGCGTCTATCAGATACCAGACATAACTAATTGACAGTAAACAAAAGCAAAAAAAATGACAAATTTTTTTATTAGAAAAACACTCCCCAAATCATACCCTTGTTCTCCAATTTAATCAAAAAAAATTGAAAAAAATGGGTCCGCAGAAATCCATTTGGACGTCCCACGTCGGCTCTGGACCTTCTAGAATATGGGGGCACGTTCAGGGAACGTATCCCCCATTTTCTAGGAGGGCAGAACCTCCATTTGAGGAGAGTGGGTGCCAAAAATCTGCACCCACTCTCCCCGGGTCACAGCTACAGAGTGCGAGCAGCCAGCACAGCTCTCTGAACACAGTGCTGGCTGTCAGCTGCTCTGCTCATGTGACCGCACTGACCGGCGTCTGCTGTGAAGGAGGAGGGGGCCACGGGGGATCAGCGCTGCGACCGGACAGGTAAGGTGGAATACCGGGGGAATAGGGGGTGACCGGGCAGGGCCTGGGGGGCATTTTTCTGTCGCATGTCTCAAGGCACATGCGACAGAAATCATAGGAGCAGGGCGGCCGGTGCGCTACTGTGCGTGCGGCCATGTTGGATTTTCGGGAGGGGGGTCGGGGGTCGGGGCGGGCACTTTGGCGACACCGGGGGCTTTCCAGGACTTTGCCAGGAAGTGAGGTCAATAGGAAACCTCTTGACCTCACTTCCAGGTAAATGCCTGCGTTCTGGCGTGCCGACAAAGCCCGCGGACCGCAACAAAAAAGCAGCTCACTGCGGTGTAGCTGCGTTCTGACCCGCATCATTGATTCAATGGGGGAGAGAACGCAGCTACACCGCACAAAAGAAGTGACATGCTGCTTTTCTTTCCGCACCGATTTTTGGCATCCAAAACGCTGCATTTAGAAACGCAGCGTGTGCACTGATTTTTCGGCTTTCTCATACACTTTGCTGGGAAAGCTGAACGCATGCAATTTGCCACTGAAACGCTGCGGTTCTAAACGCAGCGTTTACGCGGTAAAAAACGCAACATGTGCACACAGCCTTAAGCAAAAGCTGCGTTAGCAGCTTCTACACTGAAAGATGCACTCTGGTTGGTAACTCAGGCCCCAGTTACTTGTGTAGGGGTTATAGGGAAGCAGAACAATCTTACTGTGAGGCAATATTCATAAACGTGGCACCAGTTACTTCTCTGCAGTGGCTATAGGCAACGAGAACGATCTAACTGAGGCAATTCTTATAAATGTGGCCCCCCAGTTACTTCTGCAGGGGCTATGAGTAACCAGAACAATCTTACTGTGAGGCAATACTCATAACTGAGGCCCTAGTTACATCTGCAGTGGCTATAGGCAACTAGAACGATCTTACTGTGAGGCAATTCTCATAAATTAATCCGCAGATACTTCTGGTTGCCTATAGCCCCTGCCAAACAATCTTACCGTGAGGCAATATTCATAAACATGGCCCCAGTTACTTCTGCAGGGGCTATAGGCAACCAGAACAATCTTACCGATAGGCAATATTCATAAACGTGGCCCCAGGTACTTCTGCAGAGGCTATAGGCAAAGAGAACAATCTTACTGTGAGGCAATATTCATAAACATGGCCCCAGTTACTTGTGTAGGGGCTATAGGGAAGCAGAACAATTACTGTGAGGCAATATTCATAAACGTGGCATCAGTTACTTCTGCAGGGGCTATAGGCAACCAGAACAATCTTACCGTGAGGCAATATTCATAAACGTGACCCCAGTTACTTCTACAGGGGCTATAGGCAACCAGAACATAAGATCGACATGGTGAGGTAATTCTCATAAATGTTGCAGTTCCTTCTGTAGTGTTTATAGGCAACAGGAACAATGTTACTGTGAGGCAATACTCAAATGAGGCAGCAGTTACTTCTGCAGGGACTATAGGCAAGCAGATTGATCTTTCTGTGAGGCTATACTCAAATGTTGCAGTTCCTTCTGTAGTGTCTATGGGCAACAGGAATGATCTTACTGTGAGGCAATATTCATAAATGAAGCCCCACTTACTTTTGCAGTGTCTAGAAGCATTGGAAATGATCGTAGTGTGAAGAAATTGTCGTCAATGAGGCCCCTGTTACTTCTGCACTGGTTGTTGACAGCAGATGCAATATATACAGACTTTAGTGTATTAGGTTTCCCCACCTTAGTGACTATATTGTTGCTGCCTTTTTAAAAGCCACTATTTGGGCACCGTTGCTTTAATTCTTTAAGACCCTTTGGGCATTCAACATAGACACCCATTTTGCATTTACGGTTATCCTTTCATATTAGATTCTATCTGGTTTTCTCACCGCAGGGAGCAATTTTTTAGGTTCTCCCCCATGTATGCGAGAAGGTACTATACATATATACGTCACACCTCTCCACATTCTTGCTATTTTCCTCAACAACAAAAGGAAGTGAATGAAAAGCGATGGAATTATCACATATAACTCAGAAATAAGGTGGGGTCCCAGCTACCTCTGAAGCCCCCGTCTATCTGCACCTATGGACACGGTTCATTGCATCCACCATTGATTCAGGTGTAAATGTGCCATGCGGTGCCGCTCAGGCCCATGTGGAGTGTTTAGACCTAGGAGGCGGGATAAGGGCACAAGAAGGGAATTTTGTTACTTACCGTAAATTCCTTTTCTTCTAGCTCTTATTGGGAGACCCAGACGATTGGGGTATAGCTACTGCCCTCCGGAGGCCACACAAAGCACTACACTAAAAAGTGCAAGGCCCCTCCCCTTCTGGCTATACCCCCCCGTGATATCACGGGTTCTCCAGTTTTAGTGCCAAAGCAAGAAGGAGGAAAGCCAATAACTGGTTTAAACAAATTAACTCCGAGTAACATCGGAGAACTGAAAAACCGTTCAACATGAACAACATGTGTACCCGCAAACAACAAAAAAATCCCGAAGGACAACAGGGCGGGTGCTGGGTCTCCCAATAAGAGCTAGAAGAAAAGGAATTTACGGTAAGTAACAAAATTCCCTTCTTCTTCAGCGCTCTATTGGGAGACCCAGACGATTGGGACGTCCAAAAGCTGTCCCTGGGTGGGTAAAGAAATACCTCATGTTAGAGCTGCAAGACAGCCCTCCCCTATGGGGAAGCCACTGCCACCTGCAGGGCTCTTCTACCTAGGCTGGCGTCCGCCGAAGCATAGGTATGCACCTGATAATGTTTGGTGAAAAATGTGCAGGCTCGACCAGGTAGCTGCCTGGCACACCTGTTGAGCCGTAGCCTGGTGTCGTAATGCCCAAAACGCACCTACGGCTCTGGTAGAATGGACCTTCAGCCCTGAAGGAACCGGAAGCCCCGCAGAACGGTAGTCTTCAAGAATTGGTTCTTTGATCCATCGAGCCATGGTGGCTTTAGAAACCTGCAACCCCTTGCGCGTACCAGCGACAAGGACAAAAAATGCATCAGAGCGGCGCATGGGCGCCGTGCGGGAAATGTAGATTCTGAGTGCTCTCACCAGAACTAACAACTGTAAATCCTTTTCATACCGGAGAACCGGATGAGAACAAAAGGAAGGAAAGGGTATATCCCGATTAAGAAGAAACGCGGATACAACCTTAGGGAGAAACTCCTGAATAGGGCGCAGCACTACCTTGTCCTGGTGGAACACTAGGAAGGGAGCCTTGAATGACAGAGCCGCCAGCTTAGACACTCGCCGAAGCGACGTGATCGCAACCAGAAAGGCCACTTTCTGTGACAGGCGCGAAAGGGAAACTTCCCTCAGAGGCTCGAAATGCGGCTTCTGGAGAGCAACTAGTACCCTGTTCAGATCCCATGGATCTAACGGCCGCTTGTACGGGGGCACAATATGACAAACCCCCTGTAGTAACGTGCGCACCTTAGGAAGACGTGCTAGACGCTTCTGAAAAGAACACGGATAGTGCCGAGACTTGCCCTTAAAGGGAGCCGAGCGACCAACCTCTTTCCCAACCAGATTGCAGGAGGGAAGGCAAAGTAGGCAATGCCGATGGCCAGGGAGACCCTCCCTGAGCAGAACACTAAGATAAGAATATCTTCCACGAGTTGTGGTAGATCTTGGCAGACCGCGGCTGGCTAGCCCGTCTCATGGTGGCAATGACGTCGTGCTCACGGTCGACCGACGGTGAGATGCCACAGATCACGGTACCACGACCTCCCCGGCCAGTCTGGGGCGACGAGGATGGTGTGGCAGCAATCGGTAGCTGGAACTGTGACCAATCCTGAGCCAAGGCGCCTGTCGCCAGAGCTCTTTGATCGTAAGACCGCGTCATGAAAATCGGGACCTTGTTGTTGCCGAGAAGCCATGACGTCGACGTCCGTCTTCATCCTGCGTCTACAGAATTCTTGCAAACAAACGGGTGCAGAGCCCATTCCCCTGCGTCCACGCCCTGGCGACTGAGGAAGTCTGCTTCCTAGTGTCGTACGCCCGGGATGTGAACAGCTGATATGGTGTATGCTCTGTCTTCTACCCATAGCAGAATCCGCCGGACCTCTTGGGAGTCTTGTCGACTGCGTAGTCCGCCTTGGTGGTTGGTGTATGCCACCGCTGTGGATAGTCCGACTGAATTCGGATCTATTTGCATTCCAGCCACTGCAGGAAGGCTTGCAGTGCAAGATACACTGCCCAGAGCTCCAGACCACTGAGTTGAAGAGTGGACTCCTCTGAAGATGGTCTTTGACCGTCTGGAAAAGCTAAAACTCGCCTCTGGATGAGGCGCCTCCTTGAAGGAGAGACTGTCCCCTCGTCTGTAGTGAACGCTGTTTGTCCAGCGGAAGCTTCACTATCGCTGAGAGAGTGTGAAAACTCTCCAGGAGATGCCAGCGATTGGGTTCAACCTTGAAAAGTTGAAGACCCACCCGAAACTCTGGGAAGGGTCCAGCGCCATGTTCAGGTTGTGTTGGCATGCTTGTCAAGGAGAGTGCCTTGACCAGTAGATTGCCCAAGTAAAGGATCACAGAGTGACCGTGAGAGCGCGGGACTGCTCCCTCTGCTGCCACGAACTTGGTGAACACCCTTGGGGCTGTCGCCAGCCAAAAGGTATGGCTACGAAACGAAATATTCTCGTCTTTAATAACGAATCGTAGCCAACGCCGGTGCCTCGGAGCAATCGGCACGTGTAGATAAGCATCCTGATGTCTATTGAAGCTAGGAAAACTCCTTGAGACAGAGAGGCAATGACGGAGCGGAGTGATGCCATCCGGAACCGCCTGGTTTTCACGTGCTCGTTAAGCAGTATAAAGTCCAGAACGGGACGGAAGGAGCCGTCCTATTTTGGCACCACGACCAGGTCGGGGCAAAATGCGTATCTGGTTCCTGAAGAGGAACAGGGATTACCGCTCTTTCCGCCTGCAGAAGAGCCTCGGCTCGGTCGGTGCGGTAGTTTGAAAACAAACTGACTCTCACTCACAGGCCCTCAACCTGCGGTAGGTAAATGCCGCTAAAGCGGGGGAGTCTGCCCCCCCGCGGTTGCGGAGTGAGAGGGCTGAAAATTATGAGGAAAACGCTTTGGTAGCGGATCCTCCGGCTGCCTTCCCCGGGCGTGAATTGAGCCCGCTAGGAATCTATGCCCTTCTGGGCTTTTTGAGTCGTCTTGGATAGTTGAATGATTTCATTCAACCCTTACCAACAGACTATCACTAGATAAAGGCAACCTGGTTAAGCACTTCGTTGGAAGCAGCCTCTGTTCCAATCTCTCAACTACTAGCCTCTGCGTAAAAACACGGAGTTGGCGGATGCCACTGACGTCCGGCTCGTAGAGTCTCGGACAGCAATAACAGCATGATTCGCCATGCCGACATTGCGAGTTAAAGACGCTGCTGGGACCGAGAGTACCTGTGACAGCGACCCTCTGCGCAATACTAGCTGAAATAGCTTGGAGTGCCTTCACGGCTGCGACTGCCGGAGCAGCCGACCTGCCGACAGCTTCATAGACAGATTGCAACCAGAGGCCAATCTGCCTGTCAATGGCCTTTTGAAGTGAAGTCCTATCCACCACTACAACTATAGATCTAGCTGCAAGCATGGAGATTGGGGGATCCACATTTGGATACTGGGTCTAGCGCTTGACCACGTCAGGGGGAGCGACACGTGTCTCATTAATACGGTCGGAGAAACGCTTATCGTGATAAGCGTGTCGTTTCTGGACTGCGTCTCTGGAGTCAGAGTGCTAAACAAGTACTCAATATATAGAGATTTCTCTTGCTGTGAAGCTGACCCCTCCACTGGAGGAGTTGAGGGAGAAATACCCAACCTTTCGTTGATGGACGCAATAAGATTATTCACTATAGCGTCACCATCCGGTGTATCCGGATTGAGAGCGGTCTCAGGAACAGAGTCCTGAACAGCTACGTCTGCCTCATCGTACAGAGAGTACTCCAGCTGGGACCTTGCCCAGTGATGTAGTCGAGGGCTAATGCCAGCGAGCCCGCTTAGGCCATCTGGGACTGTCGACCGTGTCGGATGCCTGCTCTCTGGGATGCCTGGAATCACTCTGGCGCCTTGAGATGCTCCAGATCAGGGCGGCCAGGGTCATTGCAACCATATTGCCCACGGTCTGCTTGGGGTGCAAAGTCTGTAAGATGTCAGTCATAGTCACAGACAATATATCAGCGGAAAAACTGCAACTTCGTCCCTGTCTCTGGACAGAGATCACAGGTGGTTCATTTGGCCACATATAGCAGAGACCCCGGTTGAGCAATTGCACGCACTGGGGGTCCTGAAACCGTATGACATGCAGTACAAGCAGCATAGAAAGCCCGTGCATTGGCAACTTGTCTTTTTCTGCTGTTGTTGTCTAGCTATCTAAGAGCCTAGCCGAGGATAGCGACCGTACAGTGAATAGTCATACAAGCATGAAGTACAAATAAACACTTCAGCACATGTAGTACACGCAGCATTGAAAACTTGTGGCTTGGCACATTTGCTCTTCTGCTGCTGTTGTCTATTTATCTAGGAGCATGAGACAAGGATAGCGACATACAGTGAATGTATAGCATACAGCATGACAGTAAACACTGCAGCCCATGCAATCCAAGCAGCATTGAAAGCTTGCGCGTTAGCACCCTAGCCTTTCTGCTGCTGTTGTCTATTTATCCAGGAACATTAGCCAAGGATAGCGACATACAGTGAATGTATAGCATACAAGCATGACAGTAAACACTGCAGCCAATGCAAGTCAAGCAGCATTGAAAACTTGTGCCGTAGCACCATTGCTCTACTGCTGCTTTTGTCTGTTTATCTGGGCGCATTAGCCAAGAATAGCGACATACAGTGAATGTATATCATAACAATAAACCGTGCAGCACATGCAAGCGAAGCAGCATTGAAAGCTTGTGCCTTAGCACAAATTGCTCTACTGCTGCTGTTGCCCAATCTGACAGTAAACACTGCAGCACATGCAAACGAAGAAGCATTGAAAGCTTGTGCCTCAGCAGCATTGCTTATTTGCTGCTGTTGCCCAGAATAGCGACAGTACAGTACAGTGCATAGCATATCAGCACACAGCCCAAAAGCCCACTTCAGCATTAGTGGTGTCAGTTGCTTACCGCCCGCACAAGAGCGGGTGCGAGGTCGCCCAAAAACCTGTGACTGGTTCCGTTCTCCCAGAGTGGAAACCATAATGGCTGCCGGCTTCTCTTCCCCGTCCTGTGCAGAGGGGCGGGCCGTGGGCGAGCCCCAGCCAAGAGCGGGAACCCGGCGTCTCACTGTGTTCAGTGAGAGGGGGCTGGAGAATGCAAAGCAGACTCCAGCTCCCTGCGCTGAGCTACTGTACAGCGTCCCGCCCCTCCTCTGACTGGCAGGGCTGGGGCGGGAACGAAACGAAAACTAGGCCGCAAAGCCGGGGACTCTAGTAATAAGCGCGGCCGTCCTATGTGCACGGCCGACGCCGAAGTCCCCCGGCGCACCACAAGTCCCAGCCGCGCCACAATGTAAAAAACAACCAGCAGCGGCCGGCGCGGCCGTTTTCAATACATAAATTCACTCAGCAAAGCTGCAGTGAATAATAGCACCAGCGCTCCGCGCTGTTGTCCCCGGCGCACTAACACTCCCAGCAATGCTGGTGTGTGTGGGCGCGATGTGCATGGGAACACAGAGTACCTTGATGTAGCAGGGCCCTGTCCCTGACGATACTCAGCTCCATATCCAGCAGGTTCTTTTGGGTCTGTGGATGGAGCTCGGTCTCTGTGCCTGGAGACCGGTAAGATCCCACTTCACCCAGAGCCCCTCATGGGGATGGGGAAGGAAAACAGCATGTGGGCTCCGGCCTCTGTACTAGCAATAAGTACCTCAACCTTACAACACCATCCACGGGTGAGAAGGGAGCATGCTGGGGGCCCTACATGGGCCCTCTTTTCTTCCATCCGACATAGTCAGCAGCTGCTGCTGACTAAAATCTGTGGAGCTATGCATGGATGTCTGACCTTCGCACACAAAGCTAAAACTGGAGAACCCGTGATATCACGGGGGGGTATAGCCAGAAGGGGAGGGGCCTTGCACTTTTTAGTGTAGTGCTTTGTGTGGCCTCCGGAGGGCAGTAGCTATACCCCAATCGTCTGGGTCTCCCAATAGAGCGCTGAAGAAACAGCAGGTACTAGGCACGTGCCAGGTAATTATCCTCCTCCTGCTGTGGAAGCGAGCAGCGCCGGACACTCCCTTTAATAAAGGGCCTCTGTCTGAAACAAAAGTGATTGGTGCTGCCACACCATTTATATAGCGGAGCAGTTCAGTGCAGATTCTCACCACTTTTTCTCCCTGTCTCCGCCCCCCCTCCATGATCGACAGCTCTGACTTAAAACAAAGAAGGCAGGGGTTGTTGTGAAGGTGCTCCGAACCACCTGGCCACCGCAAGGGTGCACTAAACGCCTGTACTTGGTTTGAACAGTCATTTTGATCCGACACATAAAGACCTTTCACCAATTTTTTTCATGTCTATCTGGACACCTGATGTAATAGTGCCTGCAAAACGAGGAAAATAAATAAAAAAATAAATTATGTGTGATGATATTAGTCAAATATTTGGCCCTTTAGAGTTATCCTTAATTCCAAGTGAGTATTATCAGAGAGCTTTCACTGGGGGCGTGTACTTCTGCTTCCTGTATGCCACCAACCAATCAAAAGCAGGCAGCAAAATAGAAGCGCAAAAGGGCCTGTGATGATCTCATCAGGGTCACATGACCAGAGTCCACAGTTTCTGCCAGCCAGAGTGTGCAGACTAAAGCAGCACTGAAGATATATTACATAGCACAGAAGTGTGGAAATGTTAATTACAGTTATTTCCTAGAACGTCTGTTCTGTATAATAAATCTTAAAAGGGAACCTGTCACCGGATTTGGTGACTATAAGCTGCGGCCACCACCAGTGAGTCCCTATATACAGCATGCTAGAAAACTGTATTTAAGAGCCCAGGCCGCACTGTATAAAATAAACACATTTAAACTCACTTAGGGGGGCGGTCCGGTCCGATGGGCATCGCTACTCTCCGGTCGGCGCCTCCTCTCAGTGGTGATTGCTATCCTTCTGAGGCCCATGTGCATGATGCGTCCTTCCGCATCCACACTAGCCGGCATTGCAGTCCTGCGCAGGCGCACTGTGATCTGCTCTGAGCAGGGCAGATCAAAGTATTGTAGTGTGCATGTGAGGATGATCTTTATCCTTTCCTCGCGCCTGCGCATTACAGCACTTTGTACTACCATGAGTAGGGCAGATCAAAGGGCGTTTGCACAGGACTGCAATGTCGGCTAGTGTGGATGACATAGGATGTGTCATGCACATGGGCCTCAGCAGGAGGACCATGAGCGAAGAAGTGCGGCGACGCCCACCGGGCCCCAGGGCAGCGACGCCCACCGGGCCCCAGGGCAGCGACGCCCACCGGGCCCCAGGGCAGCGACGCCCACCGGGCCCCAGGGCAGCGACGCCCACCGGGCCCCAGGGCAGCGACGCCCACCGGGCCCCAGGGCAGCGACGCCCACCGGGCCCGAAAGCCCTGCGAGTATAATAAAAGTATTTTTTCTTTACGGTATGCAGAGCAGCCTGGGCTCTCATATACAGTATTCTGGAATGCTGTATATAAGGGCTCACTGGTGGTGGCCGCAGCTTAGTCAGCAAATCAGGTGACAGGTTCCCTTTAAGTGCTTATTTAGGCTGCACGCCGGTGACATCCCAGGTTCTTTTGCTCCTCTATTTTGCTTCCAAGTTATGATTGGTCAGCATCATAAAGGCAGCAGTAAAGAAAAAAAAAAAAAAAAAAAAAAAACACAACAACCCACATACACGAACAGTTCAATAGATTGTAGGTGTTCTATCTATGAAGATGCATGCATTAAATATGGAGGCCTGAATAAGCCCGACATGTGAACAACAACACAGTGACGACAGTCTCATTGCACATCACTCCTTTATTTTAAATGGTTTAAATAATAGACGTCTCTACAAAAAAGGAAACATAAGTGACCATAAAACATGTACAGAGACCCAGCTGCGCTGTATCGTACAGAGCACTGATCCCCGGGAAGCAGAGCGGCACAGCGCACACAACCTCGCCACAGTATAGGGATGTACATTATCGCTAATACACGCGACTTAGAGGAGAAGGAGGGGGCACCAAAAACTAAAATAACGGCCACACGTCCGACATCTGCTGCAGCATAGCACCACTGACCATATTAAAATCCAGGATGTGCTGGCGGAAAAGGGTTGGTCCGATACTGAAATGTGCCAAGCAGGAATGAAAGCCCTAACCGTTAACGACCCTTTCCACCACTTCTCTTGATATTAGGGGGTATAAAAAGCAAAGGTCATCCAACTGAAATATCACTCAGCTTTTCTAGACTCCTGAACGGCAAATCTACCTACCTGTGCAGGAACATGGGAGCTGAGGATGTATCGCTACTTAGGATGGCAGCTCCGCCATTCAGGAGTCGGAAAAATGAGATGTGGAACTACAGCGCCATCTTGCCTTCAAATGGTAAAATGGCATGTCTTAAAGGGGTTGTCCATCTTTGGTAACAATTCCCCCCCCCCCCCATTTAATGTATGCATTTGTGGCCAAAAAAAAAAAAAAAACTTTTGCAATTGGGTTTCATAAATTTTGCACCATTTTGCTTTCACAGGCTCCTGGTTTCCCTTAACATTACACTTTGATGTGGTCTGTGACCATAAATCAGCTTTAAAAAAAAAAAGAAAGGACCAATAATAAGTTAAACTCTCCTGTTGGACCAAGCTCCATGACTGTTCCTCAGATGACTCATTTTACAGCCGGCAATAGTCAGTATAAGGCTGGACTCACACGAACGTATTAAAAAACGGTCCCATTCTCGTTTGCGAGAGTCGGACGAATTTTTCTCACGTGTCATCAGTGTGCACTCAGTGTGCACTCAGTATGCTGTCAGTATGCAATCCGTTTTTTTTGCACAGCAGCTGTTACTCATTTACAGTCATGTACAGGAGAATTTACAGTGTTCTGTGCTACATGATAGGATTGTATTTAGAAAAACGGATGTCACTAGGATGGTCCGTGTGCAGTCCGTGTGACATCCAATTTTTCCTCGCACCCATTGACTTGTATTGGCGAGCCTCGGACGTATTCTGGATCAAATCGCAGCATGCTACCGCTTTTCTCGCATCCAGAATCTGGATGCAAGAAAAGCTGACCAACAGCTCTCCCTCATTGACTAGCATTGGTCCGAGTGCAATGCGAGAATTTCTCGCATTGCTCTCGTCCGTTTTTGTCGCTCGTGTGAGCGTACCCTAACACAGACACTAAAGGGCAAACCGTGCAAAATGTTACAAAAAAATAATATATTATATTATATTATATTATATTATAATATGTATTTATAATATAATATAATATAATATAATATAATATAATATATATATATATATATAATATCATCAAACATGGTGGAAGGTGAAACTGACTCAGTTGCCCTTAGCAACCAATCAGATTCCACCTTTCATTCTTCAGAGACTCTTTGGAAAGTGAAAGGTGGAATCTGATTGGCTGCTAAGGGCAACTGAGTCAGTTTCCCTTTCCACCATGTTTGGTGACCCTATTACTCATACTGTCCACCTACTTTGGACCACCATGTGTATATATGCAAGAAGGAAGGGGGGGGGGATAATTGCCCCCCAAAAAGTGGACAAACCCTTTAAGCCACTCTGACCCCAATGATCCTAAAAATAAAAGCTGTGAAGGATGATTGGAATGGAGCAGCGCTTCTCAGACTCAAGGTTCGTGGGGTTGGACCCCCTCCAAAACATTATAGCTCATACTGTAATATTATACGATATGGACATCCCTTTAAAGAACAAGAAATTACTGCAAAAATTCCTCAACTGGACACTAGAGGGCGACTCAAGGGCTTCTATCTATTGATTAGCATCGCACATGCTACGGTCGGAATGACGACAAACGAGCTCCAGCATTTTGGCGCAAATGTTTCAAGACGCTTGGAAATGGTGCCAGGAACAGTAATGGTTTCATAGAGGAAGATTATAAGTGCACTGGAATAAAAAGTGATGGAAACCTGGAAAATAAAGGAGCACAAACGTATGAGTTCTGCCCAGAAAGTGCCGTAAACAGAAGACTACTGAAGGGAACAACGACCCGCCTCGGACTGTTGAGTGATGCGTGACCGATGTGCGGCGTCCGTAACTCCTAACTATACAGATATCTCCTCTATCATAAGGAATGCACTAAAGTCTACTCCAGCTGCGCGGGCGTTGGGGCTGGAGACGTGAACGGTTTTGCTAGGGGTGAACGGTTACACAAACAGACGTATTGTAAGATCTGTCAAGTGTCGGCTTTAAAAGTAAACAAAAAAAAATATAAGGATGGATGGCGCCGTCTGCAGCGGAGGAAGATTTACTTCTTGGCCTTTCCTTGGGCGGCCACAGCCTCCATGGCTTTGCGCACCGTTTCTTCATCTCCTAGGAACTGCATGGCTTTGATAGGCTTCAGGTTCTTATCGAGCTCATACACGATGGGGATCCCGGTGGGAAGATTCAGCTCCATGATGGCTTCCTCTGACATCCCTGTGGAGGGGGAAAGGAAATTAAAAAAAACACCATAAATATTATAATAATTAAAATAATATATTAAAAGCACGACGTCTGTCATATTTATCACAGTCTGAGAATCTATTAGATATCGGGGAGGAGGGTTGTTTTAAAGGTTATCTGACAAGGTTTTTGCCTCCTAATCTGAGAGCAGCACAACGTAGGGGCAGAGACCCTGATTCCAGCGATGTGTCACTTACTGGGCTGCTTGCTGTTATTATGATAAAAATAGTTTTATCAGCAGGATATTATCACTAGATAACAAACTTGCTGCCAGGTAGTCCTTCATATTTATATCCCCGCCCCCACCACTGATTGGCAGCTCTGTGCAGAAAGCTGCCAATGATGTGGGCGGGGTTCTAAAGAGCTCAGCATTCAGAGCACCGATAGAAATCCCTTTTTCTTTTCTGCTACAGATCTATCAAACTACAACAAGCAATACAAGGCAGAGACCCCGATTCCAGCAATGTATTGCTTGCTAAAGTTTAGGAAAAAAATAACTAAAAATCACTTTTCTGCTGCAGCTCTAGCAGTGCTCTGAATGCTGAGCTCCATATAACCCCGCCAACATCACTGATTGCTCTATGCATAGGCAGAAAGCTGCCAATCAGTGGTGGGGGCGGGGTTATAAATTACTTACTGCCAAAGCTAACAAGCACTTCTCTATACTCCTACTTCACGACCTATCCTCAGCCTTCGATACTGTCGACCACTCCCTCCTATTACAAACCCTCTCTTCCCTTGGTGTCAGAGACCTCGCCCTCTCTTGGATCTCTTCATACGTCGCCAACCGCACTCTTAGTGTCTCCCACTCCCACACAACCTCTTCATCCCACCATCTCTCTGTTGGCGTCCCTCAAGGCTCTGTCCTGGGACCCCTACTTTTTTCTATCTACACATTTGGCCTGGGACAACTCAAAGTCCCATGGCTTTCAGTACCTCCTATATGCCGACGACACCCAGATCTACGTCTCTGGCCCAGATACCACATCTCTGCTGTCCAGAATCTCAGAGTGTCTATCGGCTATATCCTCCTTTTTCTCTTCTCGCTTCCTAAAGCTCAATGTGGCCAAAACTGAACTGATAAGGTTTCCTCCATCTCCCCTACACTCTCCACCTGATCTATCTATTACAATAAATAACATCACGCTCTCACCAGTATCCAAAGTTCGCTGCCTCGGAGTGACCTTTGACTCTGCCTTGTCCTTCATACCACACATCCAATCCCTCACCACCTCCTGTCGTCTTCAACTCAAAAATATTTCCAGAATCCGTCCTTTCCTCAATTCGCAATCTACAAAAATGCTAGTGCATGCCCTCATCATCTCCCGCCTCGATTACTGCAACATCCTCCTCTGTGGTCTCCCTGCTAACACAATCGCCCCTCTCCAGTCCATCCTTAATTCTGCTGCCCGACTGATCCACCTCTCGCCTCAATACCACCCCGCTTCTCCTCTCTGCAAATCCCTCCATTGGCTCCCAATCTTCCATCGTATCCAATTCAAACTACTAACACTGACCTACAAAGCTGTGCATAATCTTTCCCCTCCGTACATCTCCGAACTACTCTCCCACTACACTCCAACACGTCACCGCCGGTCCTCCCAAGATCTCCTCCTCTCTCATTCGCTCCTCATGCAACCGACTCCAAGACTTCTCCCGAACATCCCCAGTCTTCTGCAACTCACTGCCTCAACACGTCAGATTATCTGCTAGACTTGCAAACTTCAAAACGGAACCTGAAAACCCATCTGTTCAGAAATGCCTACAATCTACAATGACCTCACTGCCCAACCACCGTGCGGAGCTGCCGCCCAACCACCGTGCGGAGCTGCCGCCCAACCACCGTGCGGAGCTGCCGCCCAACCACCGTGCGGAGCTGCCGCCCAACCACCGTGCGGAGCTGCCGCCCAACCACCGTGCGGAGCTGCCGCCCAACCACCGTGCGGCCGACCACCGTGCACCCGATCTACACCCCCACCTACTGTCTCCTCCCCAAAATCCTATAGAATGTAAGCCCGCAAGGGTAGGACCCTCTTCCCTCTGTACTAGTCTGTCTACTGTAACTTGTATATGTATTTTGTATGTAACCCCTTCTCCTGTACAGCACCATGGAATCAATGGTGCTCTATAAATAAATAATAATAATAATAATAATAATAATAAATCTTGAGGACTACCTGGCAGCAAATTTACTAGTCCTCTAGTGATAAAAGTTTTATCACCAGTAGATTATCAAAACTTTAGCAAGCAGCTCAGTAAGTGACATATCGCTGGAATCAGGGTCTCTGCCCCTTACGCTGCTCTCGGATGGAATAGCAGAAACCTGCTGACAGATTCCCTTTAAGCTCAGTTTGCGGCTTTAATATTAGTGATAGAATTGAAGCACATCAGTGCCCATGTCGCCCCAATGACTTGTACGGGGAGGTCTGTCCTACATGTGATCACTGAACAGTGCCTGATGTAAAGCCTCTCAATGCAAGTCACCAGAGAGAAATTGCTTGCACTGAACAAGTAAGGAATGCTGGGAGATTACAGCTCTGAAGGCTGAAGAACTGGAAACACTGATCAAATAATTTTCCCCAGACTAGGATTGAGCCTCAATATCCAGTGCAGGAGTGATTATAGAGGAGAACGTGCAAGGATTTTTTTTTCATAACTCCCTTCTATATAGCAGGTTTAGCTACTATATGGCAAAGCCCTGATCCACGATGCAGGCATCCTGCATCCATACACTCCACCTGGGCATCAATATGGCTGCTATACCGCTCCGTGTATATGTGCGCACAGCAGAAAGAACGCTGAATGAACCCCTCGCAGCTATAGGTCTGAGTCAGCCCCGTTTACCTCTCGCTGACACTGGGAAAGCTCTGAGCTCAGCAGATCGGGGTGGATTTGCTAGAAACAACTAATGCTGCATCTATAGGTTTGATGTTCACTGGAAGCCGAAGGACAGAGGTTCACAAAATTCAGCCAAAACATTTTTTTTCTCACCAAAGACATGGACGGTGCACTGGTTTGACACATCATCACATGTCTACAAAAGTGATGGGGGTCACTGTGCAAGGGAGGGGAGGAGGTGAGCTGTGACATCACCTATTGTGACTCGTGGATCCTGTGTTGTCTACTGTATAGAGGGGAGTTATTAGTTATCATCACAGACAGGATTACAATGAGACTAATGAAAAGTATTATACACAGACCAGGAAGTGCAATTCCAGTATTAGGATCAGTGGGCAGTGTGATCAGGATTTCAGAATTTATTTTTACATTTAGATATGGAAATAGCATAAAAATATATCAAATAATAATAATATCATTAAAAATGATAAATTACATATAAAATTGGGAAAAATTCATTTAAAGTGAACCTGTCACTAGTTTTTTGAGTTATGAACTAAAACTAGCACCTAGCGCCTGCGTTGCATTATACAAAGGTGCATGCTACCCCCTCACTCCCCCTGTTGACCCCACAAATATCTTTTGAAATCTCCTGGGCTGTATGGTAATCATTGGATCCAGTCGGATGGGCGTCATTGGTTGCAGCTCCTGTCCCTCCTCTCTGCGCTGATCGCCGTCATCTGCGGAAGATTGACATGGATGATCTGTGCAATCCATGGTCCCAGGCAAAACCTCACGCCTGCGCAGAGATTTTGCCAGTTCGTGCACGCTCACCTATGTACTCAGCCCTGCCCGCAAAAGGACAGAGCAAAGTGTGCCTGCGTAAGCTGCCAATGTCTCTGCGCAGGCGCAAGATTTAGCCCAGGTATGTGGATGATGCAGGAGGCATCTTCCATGTCAATCATGAGCAGAGGGTGGCGAGGAGCTGCAACCAAGGACGCCCATTAGACTGGATCCAAGGATTATCATACAGGGTGGAACATTTTCAAAAGGTATTTGTGGGGTCTACAGGGTGAGTCAGGGTATAACATGCACCTTTAAAGAATGCAGCACAGGCGCTACATGCTAGTTTTGGATTAGAACTAAAAAAAAACTGGTGCCTGGTTCCCTTTAATTTAGAAACAATTGGTAAGTTCCTGATGACATAGTCCCTCTAAGGAAAAAAAAAAAAAAAAAAGCATTTAAAGCATTAATGTGTGCACACTGCTGCAGGTCATTCCCCAGCAAATCCTATGGTTTTTAAAAAAAATGCTGTGCGCACACTGCGGGTTTTTTTTTTTTATATAACTGCGGAGGTACCTGCGGTTTTTGCCATAGATAATGGTAAAAATAACAGGGACCAACCTGCGGAAAATCTGCGGTAAATCCGCATGCGGATTTCACTGCGGTTTTTTACTGCGGGTGCAGGATTCTTTAAGAAGGTCCGGATTTTCCTTAAGATAAAGGCACTTTCTAGTGCGCACATGGCCTAAAAGTTTAAAAATGTACCTTCAAGGTGCTTTACGATTCCTCGGAGGCTGTTTCCATGAGCCACGATCAGGACTCTTTTCCCTTCCTTGATGGTTGGGACGATTTCATCATTCCAGAATGGCAGGGCTCTGGCGATTGTGTCCTTCAGACTCTCACACTTCGGTAGCTGGTCTTCGGTCAGGTCAGCATAGCGCCGATCCTGAGGTTAAAGGGGAGGAGAAGTAGAAAAAAAAAATAAAAATCAGCCACACGCTGGAGAATGAGCAAAAAAAAAAAAAAATCAATACACCAAAATAAAAGGCCACGAGGCACAAAGAGGAATCTTTATTTATATGGCCACCACTGTGACTGTGCAGCTAAATGGCGGTGTTGCACAGATCTTTCTATGATTAGAGAATTTAATGTGAGCTTTTCTTGATCTTCAACTCGTAAAGACACCATACAATCTGCAGCTGCTTCCACCAAATGGCTTTGGGGGTCGTCCCCATTACATGAGTGCCACTAAAGTTGGCACGTGGCTTGTATTTGCGTCGCACAATAAGGTGCAAGGTTTCTGCACTACTGGGTGATATGTATGTGGCCGCTGAAGACGGATGAACCACTGATGGAGAGGTGGTCTCTGTAAAGGAAATGGGGGAGGTCAGCCAACTGGATCTGATCTCCATTGACATCCAGTGGTCCCAGAAGATCGGTCCGTCCATTGAAGCGCTTATTGCATGATAAGTAGTTGGCATGCTAAGCCAAAAAAAAGTTGACCACCCCAGCACTAGGAGGCCGGCACCCTTTAAGGTAGCACTATGAGAAACTGAGCAGCTATGTCCCCATATGATGGTGCGGTGTATACAAGGTGCAATTTAAATATGTGCCTGGGGGATCCTCGCAGATATCCCCACCCACCACTTACCTTGCTTATAGTGTTATAGAAATCATGGTCTGGGTTCATGGGTGGTGGAGGGATATCATACGACCGTCTCCAGATCTTCACTTGCTCCTCTCCGTGCTTGGCCGCCGTCTCGGCTTTGTTGAGTCCGGTCAGGCCGCCGTAGTGCCTCTCGTTCAGTCGCCAGGTCCTCACCACCTTCACCCACATCTGGTCTGTGCTGTCCAGCGCATGCCACAATGTGCGGATGGCCCTCTTCTGCACGGACGTGAAGCAGATATCAAACTGATAGCCGGCATCTGTCAAGTACGAGAACGGGGAGAACAAATTTAATAAAATTGATAACTTAGGAACCTAGAAAGTATTTGCCCCCTGTGTAAAGGTGCACTCCACTCCATTGTAAGAGAAGACCTTATTGATTTTAGTGCTTTACATTTAATTATTAAGTTGCTGATTGCAATGGATCCCGGTAGTCCTCCTACCCTGTAATCAGCTTGTGTTCATACATTTATTGTGCATTTACACTGCCTGATTTTCGGAAACGAGCATTCAGAATACTTATTTTCCAATATTCGTGCAGGCTGCTGATCATTTGACAGCCAAGCAAAACATTTGTTTGTTGGGCGAAATTATTTTTAAACAGGCCTAAAAATTATCACTCGGCAGCACATTGTCCAGTGTAAACAGGAGATGTGCTGTATACGGAACAATCTATTACTGTTCGTTTTATCTTCACCTGAAGCAGGGTCTGCCGGACTATATAGGCTATTAAAAGATCAGAGATCAGCAATTGTTTAATGCCGCAGGTCGTGTAGTATAAGGCTAGGGCCCCACTTTGCGTTCTCCTACTTGCAGTTCTAAACGCATGTTTTGGGCTTAATTGATTTGACCAAAGTTTCCTTTTTCAGAAATTTAGCGCTAAAAACGCATGCGTATTTACCGAGTTTTAGATGCGTTTTCAGCGCTTTTTACCTGCTTTTCCACCTGCGTTTTGATAGATGCGTTTTGAACATCATGATACTGCTAAATAAAGATTAAATAGTCAAACTAAATGAAAAAAAATTGGAAAAAAAGAAACAAATCTATATTTTTGTGAAAAATAATGAAAATCGATTAATTTAATGAAATTATAGCGGTAATATGATATTTAATGGAAAAATAGCAATAATTTATTAAATTTATTTTTAATTGTCGGACTATGTGTGTGTGTAAAGGGACAAATGAAATCATTATTTTGATGTCCAAAAAGCATGTTTTCTGCACTGGAAAAGCAGGTAAAACGCAGGAATTTGCTGGAATCTTGGTATTTGCCATTTCTCATTGACTTCAATGTTAGCAAAACGCACCCAAAATGGCAAAAACAATTGACATGCTGCTTCTTTGAACGCATGGTTTTTGCCACAAAATATGCAAATTAAACGCAGCGTTTTAAAACGAAAAGTGGGGTCTAGAAATCCCCATTTTCCATAGACTTTGCTGTGAAATCAAAACGCACGCCTTTTGGCATGAAAAAGGCGCTTCTCAAAACGGACCTAAAAAGCACCAAAAACGCAGGTGGAAACGCAAAGTGGGGCCCTAGCCTAAATTTCTGAAAAAGGCAACTTTGGTCAAATCATTTAAGCCCAAAACGTGCGTTTAGAACTGCAAGTAGATGAACGCAAAGTGGGAACCTAGCCTAAATCCACCTCGTTAAGGCTGCTCCCAAAATTGGGCTTTCCCCATTTGACACCAACGCACCACAAGGGGGAGCGACATGCGGCAAGGGGAACCCCAATGTTGTCATTTCCACAAGTTTCATCATTTCCTGCATTTCACAAAGACAAGAAGCAGCGAACACTAAACCGAGAGGAGCAGAACAGAAATGACAGTTTACATCTAGATAGAATCTCATGGGAAACCTCATTTTGGAGTCATTGGGAGGCCCTCAGCTCGTTAGGAGGCACTATGGCTTCCAGAGGAGCATTATCGATCCCTATGCAGAGATCCATAGTGATAAATCATGCACAACTGGTAGATGTTTGCATGGGTCTAATGTGCTGTAACATTTCCATAGCATAGTCCATGGAGGCCAAACATGGCTCCGAAGTGTTTTCCTCTAATTACAGGAACGTTGCAAATTTTACGCTTTGCATGAAAAACCTGCAACAAAAGCGACTTTCACAGATTTTTGAACATCGATTTTTAAAGTTTTGAAAAAAATCCACATCAAAGAGTATTTGAAGCATTTTTCATGTGGATTAGTGTAAATTCAAAATTCGAGTTCCAGGTCAATTTATGCTTCCAATTTCTTTGCAGTGTGAGGATGAAATCTTATAAAGAGGTCACAAGCTGTAATGTTTCTATTTATGATGCGGATTATAATGTTTGGGCCCATAGAAGTCTACGGTACTCTGCATCTGTGCAATACAGACCTGTGATTAAACTGGGTGCATTTCACTTACATAGTGCAGGATCATTCTTCAGTGTGCTGCACACAGGGCCACATTCAATAACGCATCTCATTTTTATTTTATCTAGTCTTTGGTGGTTTAATTTGCGCCTTATTCATGCATGAATTTTGTCTTTTTTAAAGTCAATTTTATATGAGTGTGCACTAGTGATGAGCGGGCACTACCATGCTCGGTTGCTCAGTACTAGTAACTAGTGATGAGCGGGCACTACCATGCTCGGGTGCTCAGTACTCGCAACTAGTGATGAGCGGGCACTACCATGCTCGGGTGCTCAGTACTCGTAACTAGTGATGAGCGGACACTACCATGCTCGGGTGCTCAGTACTAGTAACTAGTGATGCGTGAGCACTACCATGCTCGGGTGCTCAGTACTCGTAACTAGTGATGAGCGGGCACTACCATGCTCGGTACTCGTAACTAGTGATGAGCGGGCACTACCATGCTCGGGTGCTCAGTACTCGCAACTAGTGATGAGCGGGCACTACCATGCTCGGGTGCTCAGTACTCGTAACTAGTGATGAGCGGGCACTACCATGCTCGGGTGCTCAGTACTCGCAACTAATGATGAGCGGGCACTACCATGCTCAGGTGCTCAGTACTCGTAACCAGTGATGAGCAAGCACTACCATGCTCGGGTGCTTGGTATTCATAACTAGGGATGAGCGGGCACTACCATGCTCGGCACTTGCAACCAGCAGTTGGATGCTCAAATGGGCGAGACTTGAGTACCAAAGTACAATGGAAGTCAATGAGGAAATTGAGTATTTTTCCAGGAACTCTTTCGGAAAAATGCTTGAGATCCCCATTGACTTCCATTATACTTGTGTACTTGAGTCACACCTATCCAGGAGTCCAACTGTTGGTTGTGAGTGCGGTAGTGAACACTCATCACCAGTGTTCACCTGTTTGGGGTTTTTTTAGATGAGGCTTGGGGTTTCCCAGATGTCATTTGGCCAATTCATGAATTGTGACTTCTAAAAATATATATAAAAAAAAAATAAAATAAATAAAATTTGTCAATATTCCTCCCTGGAGTGAGTTTATGGACATCAGACATTTTTTTGCAAAATTTTTGTGACATTATAGCTAACCATGTGAATTTTTCCACTTAAGGAAAAAAAAAAAAAAAAGAGGATAAAGACAGAAATAAAAACTGCAGATTTGATTTTGCACAAGGCATTGATGCAAAAAGTGTTGATGAACACCACAAAAGATGACTCAGGGCTGGTGTATTTTCACAATGCTTAAGGGAATTTTTGCTGCAAGGTGAAAAACTAAAAAAAAAAATAAAAAAATAAAATAAACTTAAAAATCTGAGTGAAAATTTTGCGAAACGCCCTTTATTTGCAATTACGGATCCTTCCACCTTACAGGTTCACCTACATTCAGCCCTGGAAGTTGTTTTTCACTCATACAGAGCAAAGGGTTGAAAACAAGACAAGGGTCAGACATTGTAATTAAGCCGCGCAGGCGAGAGCAGCGAGGATGTAGCAGAGCCGGGCTGCGCACTATTTTTGGAGCAGCTGTTCGATGGCCGCTCTTATCTGAGCTGTCAGGGGAATAAGCCGTGGCCCAGATGTTATATTAATAGTCGTCCTCTTCATTATATCAGTTTGTGCAAAAACTCGAGGTCAAACAACACAGCGGCTACAAAAGGGGGCGCCATCCGGCTTTCCTTAATCTATAAGATGTACAGCTCCATGACTGGGCATGTGGAGTTCAGGAGCCTAGGAAAGCTGGGTGACTAGGATCTATTTCAAGGATGACCAGATCTCATCCAGCTTTCCCAGACTCCTGACAGAGATCCTAGTTGATAGGAAAACCTGCATTTTTTTTTTCCTCAGCTCTGATAGGCAATTCTTCTAATAAAGGAGCCCAATTAACTGCACCAAAACCTCCCATAAATAATTAGTAATATGTCATTTGTATTTATGATTAATCAATAATCATTTGGCCCCCGGTCATATCTAGCGCCGCTCCTCCATATTATCGCACCATTTACTCCCTGCACTGAGACTCGGTATCTGATGATTCAGACCCTGCAAATGTCTGTCATATCTGGAGCAAGCGATGCCGGGAAAGTGAATGAATCATCTTCTTCGCCCCCTTTATACGGAGAATAGAGCATTTCACGACTCAACATGGAGGAAATAGGAAGGTGACGTAATAATGACACATCACCACCAGTAAGAGAACTGAGAAAAATAGTAAATCCTTGTATAGGCCCGGGATTTCCATCAATGACTAGAAAGCCACGTGCACACGGCGAGTATTTGAGGATTCTTTTTTACCTCAGTATTATGGCCACGTGCACACGGCGAGTATTTGATGATTCTTTTTTACCTCAGTATTATGGCCACGTGCACACGGCGAGTATTTGATGATTCTTTTTTACCTCAGTATTATGGCCACGTGCACACGGCGAGTATTTGATGATTCTTTTTTACCTCAGTATTATGGCCACGTGCACACGGCGAGTATTTGATGATTCTTTTTTACCTCAGTATTATGGCCACGTGCACACGGCGAGTATTTGATGATTCTTTTTTACCTCAGTATTATGGCCACGTGCACACGGCGAGTATTTGATGATTCTTTTTTACCTCAGTATTATGGCCACGTGCACACGGCGAGTATTTGATGATTCTTTTTTACCTCAGTATTACATGGAACCTGTCACCAGATTTGGGGCCTATAAGCTGCGGCCACCACTAGTGGACTCTTATATACAGTATTCTAACAGCTGTATATAAGAGCCCAGGCCACTACGTAGAACATAAACACTTTATAATACTCACCTAGAGGGTCGCTCCGATTCAGACTGGTCAAATAGGTGGTGCCGTTCTCCGGTACCGCCGCCTCCTCATTAAGCCATCTTTGTTCTTCTTTTGAAGCCTGGGTGCATGACGTGTCCTACGTCATACACACTCACTGGCACTGAGGTCCTGCGCAGGCACACTTTAATCTGCCCTGCTCAGTGCGCCTGCGCAGGACCTCAATACCGGCCTGTTTGGATGACGGAGATGTGTCTTGTACGCCAGCTTCAGAAGAAGGAGGACCAAGATGGCCGAAAGAGGAGGCGCCGTCCCGGAGAACGGAGACACCCATTTGACCAGTCTGTACCGCCCCTTAGGTGAGTATTATAAAGTTTTTTTTATGTTATATCCAGCGGCCTGGGCTCTTATATACAGCATGTTAGAATGCTGTATATAAGAGCCCACTGGTGGTGGCCGAAGCTTATAGGCCCCAAATCTGGTGACAGGTTCCCTTTAAGGCCTCGTGCATATGGCGGGTATTCGGTGAGTTTTTTACCTCAGGATTTGTAGCCAAAACAGAATCAGAGGAAAAGTATAATAGAAACACGGGGACCATGTCTATCACCCATTCCTGGTTTTGGCTACAAATACTGAGATAAAAACCTCTCTAAATACTCAACGTGAGAACATAGCCTAAGTTTCGAAGAGATTGGGAGACTTTCTGCTCAAGAAACTCCTTGAAAAACTCAGTCTTTTGAGGAATATTTTGAAGCAGAATATTCTTCCTAATCAGTTCAATTTCAATTCTTTTCTGTTATGAGGATTTTTTTATTGTTTTTTTTTTTGTTTTTTTTACTTTCTTAAGGCCCTGTGCGCACACTGCATTTTTTTGCCGTGGAATTGCCACGGTGTTTGCTGCAGAAAAGGTGCAGTTTTTGTTCATAACCTTCCTGCAGTCTTTCCCCAGCAAAATCTATGAGAAATTCAAAATGCTGTGTGCACACTGCGTTTTTTTTCCACTACAGATTTTGCTGCAGAATTTCTGCAGCAAAAAGAAGCAGCATGTCACTTCTTTTCCACAGGTACCTTACATAGTTACATAGGTTGAAAAAAGCCCAGGGTCCATCGAGTTCACCCTTCCTCCACCAATTCTACATTTTGTCTCCAAGTCATTTATAACCAACAATGTTGTTTACTGAGGAAATCATCCAGCCCTGATATAAAAGCTGTTATAGTGTCTGCCATTACTACCTCTTGTGGTCGGCATTCCACAGTCTGACTGCTCTAACTGTAAAGAACCCTTTCCTATTTAGCTGCCGGAATCTCTTCTTCCACTCGTAGTGAATGCCACCAGGTCCTGGTACCTGCGGTTTTGCCATTAAATAATGGTTCAAAACCGCAGGGACCAACCCGCGGAAAAACCGCATGCAGATTTTGGGTGCATTTTTTACCGCAGGTGCGGAACTCTGCCAGAGGGTGCGGATTTTACTTAAAACACATTTTCCCAGTGCGCACAGACTGTTAAAGGGGTACTGCCATTTCCAAGATCCTACCCTAATATGTAGTAGGTGTAATAAAAATAATATTAGCAATTAGAAGTGTAGTATAGTTCTCCTGATTCACTATGTCTTTTACCTCATGTGCAGGGCATTGCAGGACCTTAGGCATCCATGGTTACAACCATGCATAAAGTCACAGTTAGTTGCTCGTGGTCATAACCATGGATACCTAAAGGTCCTGCAATGCCCTGCACATGAGGTAAGGGACATGGTTATACTAGATTTCTATTGGCAGAAATTTGCTAATAGTCTTATTACACCAACTACATATTAAAATAGGATCTTTGAGGCCTCGTGCATACGTTGAGTATTTAGAGATGTTTTTACCTCTGTATTGGTAGTCAAAATCAGGAGTGGGTGAATAATGCAGATTTGGTGCCTGTGTTTCTATCACACTTTTCCTTTGATGAGCAATAAGAGGAAAAGTGTGATAGAAACACGGGCACCGAATCTGCATTATTCACCAACTCCTGGTTTTGACTACCAATACAGAGGTAAAAACAAACCAAATAGTCAAAATGTGCACGTGGCTTAAAAGTAAAGCTTCCACAATTGAGGACCTGGTGCATCACCGGTCATCATAGGGAAACAAAGGATTCGGCAGATGAATGGCGTCTCCCAGGAGAAAGACACTGATGGTCTATCCTTGTCACAGTTGAAGAGGTGGGGGTCGAAGTCCTGAAGTCCCCACTCTTAGGGGTTCCCAGCACTTCTAGTCTGAGGTTAAGACTGTTTACGGACCATTGGTGTCATCACAGTCATGTGAAGATGATGTCATCAAAAGGTCCTTTAAGGCTGCTTTCACACATCCGTTTTTTGCTGTGCAGCACAATACGGCGCTTTGCGGGAAAACCGCATCCGTTTTGGGTTTTTTTTTGCCGCCGGGTGCGTTTTTTCCACATAGACTTTTATTAGTGCCGGATTGTGCCGCATGGCCTTGCATTGCGTTCGTTTTTTGCCGGATGCGGCATATTTAGCCGATGCGGCGGCCGGATGAAACGTTCAAGTGAACGTTTTTGTCTGCGGCGATTTACAATGCAAGCCTATGGACGCCGGATGCGGCGTCCTGCGGCAAAAACCGCACCCGGCTTTTTAAACTGCGCATGCTCAGTATCAAGCCGCATCCGTCAAAAAACGGACGGGCCGCACGCAAAAAACTTATGCAACGGATACGTTTTTTTTCGCCGCTTCCGTTGCATAGGTTTTTCAGCCGGATTGTGTCGCACTACAAAAACCGGATGTGTGAAAGCAGCTTAACTGTGGGAGTCGAGAGGAACTAAAGAGTAGACAGGCTGGCATGTACATGCGCATAATATATATTATATATATAATAAAAAAAATAAAAAAATAGTAATGTCTATAATGCATAAGAATAAAAATTAATCACATACATTTTTTTCACAACCCCTCGAGTAGCAGTATATCAAACTTAAAAAACCCACTGGTGATCTTTGTACAAGGGCTCGCCCCATCTGCAGGACACAGGGTGAACCATGTAACTACAGTCCCTATGGAGATTTGTATCTATTGCCATCCATCCTATGCTGGGGGGAACCAGCATATAACACAGGGAAGATCCTGATCCCTAATTAAAGGGGATGCTACGATGCAGTCACTCCCAATTCCATTGCTTGCAGCCCACCTCTAGGCATCATGGCTGCATCACTCTATGACCGTGCTCTGTGTCCTTGGCAGTAAAGGCTGCTGCGCCAAACCCCGGTGGGACATGCATCTTCTATTGATAGGTGTCAAAAATATAAGAGACCATTTGGTGTTTGCAGATGGCAGGGTTATATTACAATGGAGACCGGGGCACCATGGATACTGCAAATACACGGTGCAAAGTCAGTGCAGAAATGCAATGTGCACTGCAGTGTACATGGTATCCATTGCTCACCCATGCAAAAAAAAAAAATACCAATATTGTATATGTTATGAAAAAGGGCAGTCTATATAAAATATATATATATATATATATATATATATATACACACACATACACATATAATATATATACACACACACACATACACATATATATATATATATACACACACACACACACACTTTTATTTAGGAAATACTGCAAAATTAACCAATGAAAGTAACAAAAAAACCTGCCCCAATAGTGCATTAGCATCTTCCCCATTCATCTGCACGTACACCCACTTAAAGGGCCATTACCTCTCAGCGCCTGGCCGCCCCTCTTGGCCTCTTCCACCCCTGTGTCGCTCAGGTCCGCATCGTACCAGCCGGAGAATCTGTTCTCCTGGTTCCAGGTGCTCTCGCCGTGACGGATAAGGACGATTTTATAAGCTGCCATTTCTTCCTCTCCTCTCGCCGGCTGCTGTCAGACTGCGGAACTGAGCACTGACTGCGCCTGCGTAGTCACAGTCCAAAAAAAGTGGGCGGGGAAGCATGACGTCCCTCAAGATCCTCCTGAGCACGTTCTACGTAAGTGCGCCTGCGTATGTACTTACGCACGCGTAGTACTTCGTTGCTAGGTAAAAACCGGGCAGGAAACCCTGTTGGCCATATTTGTTTTGGGAAATTGATTATAAGATGACTAGAAAAGGAGTTATAGTTGTAGTGACGGCTCTGTTTTATGAACGTCGAATAATAATTGTATGAGGTGTGGTTATGTGATGGAGAATAAGCTTTATTAATAGAAAGGAGTACAAAGTTGGGAAGGTTGCCCTGAATAAAGATGGCTGCCATGGCATCAGGGAGTGACTTGAAAGCTGCTGGGTGTTGGCTGAGCTTGTGCTGTCTGCACGTAAAGCACGTCTCAGCAGCAAGACGACGTGACCTTCAGGCATGGGGCTGGTTGTCAAAGGGAGTTTCATGTGTAGCCGCTGGAGGGGGAGACACAGTATGCGGATATCTGGCAGCCAGAGAGCGTAGGCCAGGACGAGGACTTGATTTATATTCTTATGTTCTGACCCAATTATCGTCAATTTTATTTTTCTTACACAAAGTAAAAGGATAACTTTTCCATCAGACAGCAGGATCCATTTTTTATCCATTTTTCGCCCATGTGCCTGTTTTGACCATCCATGGTCTGATGTGTGAATGGGGCATTAATTGATTTTACTTATAAGGCAGCCGGGGAACCACAACTCACAGGACTCACAGGCTTTCTCTATGAGTGGGTGGAGGAAGCAGGACTCACAGGCTTTCTCTGTGTGGGAGGAGGAAGCAGGACTCACAGGCTTTCTCTATGAGAGGGTGGAGGAAGCAGGACTCACAGGCTTTCTCTATGAGATGGTGGAGGAAGCAGGACTCACAGGCTTTCTCTATGAGATGGTGGAGGAAGCAGGACTCACAGGCTTTCTCTATGAGATGGTGGAGGAAGCAGGACTCACAGGCTTTCTCTATGAGTGGGTGGAGGAAGCAGGACTCACAGGCTTTCTCTATGAGTGGGTGGAGGAAGCAGGATTCACAGGCTCTCTCTATGAGTGGGTGGAGGAAGCAGGACTCACAGGCTTTCTCTATGAGTGGGAGGAGGAAGCAGGACTCACAGGCTTTCTCTATGAGTGGGTGGAGGAAGCAGGACTCACAGGCTTTCTCTATGAGAGGGTGGAGGAAGCAGGACTCACAGGCTTTCTCTATGAGAGGGTGGAGGAAGCAGGACTCACAGGCTTTCTCTATGAGATGGTGGAGAAGCAGGACTCACAGGCTTTCTCTATGAGAGGGTGGAGGAAGCAGGACTCACAGGCTTTCTCTATGAGATGGTGGAGGAAGCAGGACTCACAGGCTTTCTCTATGAGATGGTGGAGGAAGCAGGACTCACAGGCTTTCTCTATGAGAGGGTGGAGGAAGCAGGACTCACAGGCTTTCTCTATGAGAGGGTGGAGAAGCAGGACTCACAGGCTTTCTCTATGAGAGGGTGGAGGAAGCAGGACTCACAGGGTTTCTCTATGAGAGGGTGGAGGAAGCAGGACTCACAGGCTTTCTCTATGAGTGGGTGGAGGAAGCAGGACTCACAGGCTCTCTCTATGAGTGGGTGGAGGAAGCAGGACTCACAGGCTTTCTCTATGAGAGGGTGGAGGAAGCAGGACTCACAGGCTTTCTCTATGAGAGGGTGGAGGAAGCAGGACTCACAGAGTTTCTCTATGAGAGGGTGGAGGAAGCAGGACTCACAGGCTTTCTCTATGAGAGGGTGGAGGAAGCAGGACTCACAGGCTTTCTCTATGAGAGGGTGGAGGAAGCAGGACTCACAGGGTTTCTCTATGAGAGGGTGGAGGAAGCAGGACTCACAGGCTTTCTCTATGAGAGGGTGGAGGAAGCAGGACTCACAGGCTTTCTCTATGAATGGGTAGAGGAGGAGGACTCACAGGCTTTCTCTGAGTGTTGGAAAGCAGGACTCGCAGTTACACAGCTATGTATATACAAATATTGAAGCAAATTATAAAGAAAAATATAAAACATTTTATCCCCATCGCCCTCTCTTCTCTTCCAGCGTAAAATAAAATTACTAGTTACAGAGATGTAATTAATTATGCGCAGGAAAGTACCAACTCCCAATGGATGGACATGAAAAATGTAGCGCTTTCAATCCCATGTGATCTCTTCACTGTACTAATGATCATCTTCAGTCTATTCACTCACCCCCAACATACACTACTCACAAAAGGTTAGGGATATTTGGCTTTAAAATTTCAGAATGATCCTAAGATGCCCTCTAACCTTTTCAGGTGAACTTAATACGACCTCTAAACTTTTGGATGCACATGTCCAACTGTTCTATAGTTCAGCACTTTGCTTTTTGCACAACTTGCTGTTCTCTAACAAGGAGCTTAATAGCAAAATTCACAAAAGGTGTTTGATCCATGACTCGCCCAATACATTTCAGGGTTCAGTTAGAATTGCTATTAACCCCTTCATAATTTGGCGATTTTCCGTTTTTTGTTTTTGTTTTTTTTTTGCTCTCCTTCTTCTGAGAGCCGTAACTGTTTTAGTTTTTTGTTACTCATGCCATGTGAGGGCTTGTTTTTTGCGGGACGAGTTGTACTTTTAAATTAAATCATTAGTTTTACCATATCTTGTACTGGAAAATGGCAAAAAAAATCCAAGTGTGGAAGAATTGCAAAAAAAGTATGATTGAACGATTGTTTTGGGGGTATTTTAGTCACCGTATTCACTATATGGTAAATCTGATGTGTCAGTGTGATGCCTCAGGTCAGTACAAGTTCGTTGATACCAAGCATGTATATGTTTACTTTTATCTAAGGGGTTAAAAAAAAATTCAGAATTGTGTCCAAAAAAAGTGTTGCACTTTTTGCTCCATTTTCCGCAACCCGTAGCATCCTCATTTTTCAGGATATGAGGATCAGTGATGGCTTATTTCTTGCATCTCGAGCCGACATTTTTAATGGTACCATTTTTGTAAAGATGCGCCGTTTTGATCGTCTGTAATTTCATTTTGCGCAAAATTTGCAAAGACCAAAAATTGTAATTTTGTTGTTTGGAATTTTTTTGCCGCTACGCCCTTTACCAATCAGGTTAATTAATTTTAGATTTAAATAGATCGGACATTTCTGAACGCGGAAATACCAAATGTGTGTATATTATTTTATTTATTTTATTTTTTAGTTGGCAATGGGTCGAATGGGGGTGATTTGAACTTTTAGGATTTGTTGGGTTTTTTTAATTTTTTAATTTTTTTTTTAAATTTTACTAGTTCCCCTATGAGGCTATAAGGATCAGCAGTCTGATCGCTGATTCATTTCTGTTGATCAGAACTGCACAGGTCTGATCAGCAGAAATGCAGCGTTCCTGTTAGAGCAGCTGCTGTGTCGACTGTAAAAGGAAATACGTCATGATAGTGACAGGTGTTATCACATGACCCGTTGCAACCATCGGCTCCCCGTGATCGCGTCACGGGGCCTCCGATGGCAGTGGGGTATAGGCGCTTTCCCCGCCACTGCTATTTGAAATGTGACAGCGCGATCTAAGGGGGTTAACAGGTGTGGGTGGATCGCGGATCCACCTGCGCCTGTTAGCCGCACATGTCTGCTGTTCAAATCAGGCAACATCTACACCGGACGAGGGACTAGTAGGCCTCAGTGCTGTTCACTGATGAAAGTCGATTCATGCTGAACAGAAATGATGGCCGCCAACGATGTTGGAGACGTCAATGAGAGCGCTGTGCATCAGCCACTATTGTCACCTGACGAGCCTTTGGTGGTGGTGGTGGTGTTACAGTGTGGGCCGGCGGGTCTACAAAGTACAGAATGGCTGTTCACTTTGTGAATGGTTTACGTACAGTGACAGCCCCCACTACTGGAACAACTTCATTAATCGAGTCATTGTACCTCCGCAAGAACAACACAGGCGTAATTTCATTTTCATGGATGACAATGCTCCAGCTCATTAAGGTCTCATCATTGGGGCATGGCAGCTAGAGACTGAGGGACCTCAATTAGAGTGGCTGCACTTTCTCCAGACCTGAATCCCATAGAAAACCTATGGGATCAGCTGAGTCGCTGTGTAGAGGCCGTAACTGTACCCAGAACCTCACTGATCTGAGGGCCGCCCTTCAAGAAGAGTGAGATGCCGCCTCCACAGAAAATAACTCCACTTGTGACCAGCAGGAGACATTGTTGTCAGTTCTAATTAATGCTCAAGACCACATGACAAGTTATTGAGACACTGACATTTTTAGGGGTGCACCCAACACTGTTGTTGTCTATTGTTTCAATAAATTGGTTGAGATGAGGAAATCACAATCGCATGCTTTTACTTAAATCCTCGACTTTTATCATAAAAATTTGCTGTGTCGTCAACTTTTTACTTTTAACATAAATTTCACCCAAAAGCCAAATTTCACTAAGTTTTTGTGAGTAGTGTACAGAACATGAAATGCAATGGCTCGGCCACATGATTTCCATCAGAAAAAAACACCTAAAAAAAGACCCAGTTTCGAGAAGGGGGCAAAACGTTACACTTTATGATCATGCGCTAATATACAGTATATGACAAAAGTGAGTACACCCCTCACATTTTTGTAAATATATCTTTTCATTGGACAACACTGAGAATCTGACCCTGTGATACAATGTACGGTGTCAGTGCGCAGCTTGTATCACAGGGTAAATTTGGTGTCCGCTAAATAATTCCACACACAGTCAGTAATGTCTAAACTGCTGGCAACAAAAGTAAGTACAACCCTAAGTGAAGATGGCCACATTGTGCACAATTAGCTATTTTGTTTTTATCCCCCGGTGTCATGTGACTTATTAGTGTTACAAGTAGAGATAATTATTAGAATTATAATCGGACCCGTTGAAGTTCAGCAGATTCATCCCGACTTTAGGTAAAGTTCAGTTTCGGACTTGACCTGAACCCCAATAGAAGTCACTAATTGGGCAGTTTGGGTCTCTGCCCAAATGCAGCCAGCCACAAACAGTAGGGATGATCGAATACCTCAAATATTCGGCTTCGCGAATATTTACCGAATAGGTTGGCGCTATTCGACTATTCGTGAATATTCGATGCCCAATGTAAGTCTATGGGAAACCCGAGTAAAAACTATTCGGAACTATTCGGGCTTCCCACAGACTTACATTGCGCATCGAATATTCGCATAGCGGCGACCTATTCGTCGGATATTCGCGAAGCCCAATATTTGAGGTATTCGATCATCCCTAACAAACAGATCACTTCCGGGGGCGGGATGGCAGAGTTTTTCCAAATTTATTTGGGCTGCACACTACATCCGATCACACTATTGTTACCCTCACTGCAAAGTGTCAGATCTTCAGTGTTATCCCATGAAAAGATATCATAAAATATTTACGATAATGTGAGGGGTGTACTCACTTTTGGAACCTACTGTATGGAAGAAGATGATCATGGATGTTGTGAAGGCTGGATTTAGTTTATGTTACACGACGAGTCAGAGCTTCTGATCAGTGGTGGCTTTGAGCAGTTTGTATTTAACTCCTCTGAAGACTAGAAGAAATGGACGGTAGCGTTCTGATGACGGCCATGAAATGTTCGGCTCAGGTACATTATGGCCTGACTTCTTCACCTTTTCCTATTGAAGCCAAGAGTGTCCGGTGGAAGCCAATAAGTTGTTTCTTCGACTTGAGATATATTTTGCAACTGGAAAAGAACCAATTAAAATGGTCTTCTGATGCCTCTTCTGACGGAAGCAGAGAATGATTAATGCAAAGTGATGGTCACTGTGCTCTAGTTAGTGTGGGGGTTTCCATGCCTATCCCCCTCCTATAATACTTTTTGACCTGTCTCTGTTGCTAGTGACATCTACAGTCCCCTGGTTGTTAGGTGGCCATGATTTTTGTCGCTGGAGGTCTCTTCAGTTGTTTTAGAGCTCTACAATTTCAGCACTCTGCGTCGTAACAGGACTAAAGCTTTTACTCGAGTTCAGTGGCTTAAACAGTTCTTTTCGGATTCTTTGTCCCGATAAGTTCTTTTTCTTTTTCTGATATTTTTTTAATTGGTCACGGAAATCCTTGTGAACCATTTTGACGTACCCTTGAGGGTCACACAGACGCTGGAAGAGAAAAAAAATAAAGCTTAAATTACTGATAAATAATTAGGGTTCTGGCCGGGTACCTGGATACTTACTGCCACGTGACTGCTGTTCCCAGTTCAGAAAAAGCCGAAACCTTGAAACGCACAGTGCGTGCAATGTGACAATTCACAAGTCTGCAGTCACACAGAGTGACACACGGAGTGACGGCAGACTTGTCATTCTACACCGGACAAACCTTTTAAGATTGGTTCAGGTGCAAATTGCACAATGGGATATTTGTGTTTTTTTACTTTTATACCGCACTTCCAAGCAAAAATGAAACTTAATAAATTGTTTTTTAGAACTGCAGTCTTGGTGCTGCTTACCCCTATTTTTCTATAGTTGACCGACAGTCATATGAGCCGTCATCTGGTTTCCTTTTCTGACACTTGGGCACATATATTCATTCTTTTTCCATATAGTGGGCTGCCAAGCATTCAGCAATTCAAGGACAGTCTGTAAAATTAGTGCTCTTTTTTTGCCTTCTCCAGAATTTTTTTTTAAGGAGTCAGTCACGGGGTATGCACAGATGGAACAGGGGCTCCTGTGCTGACCCCTGCGCTGTCCCTTATCTCGAAAGTAGGCTCGATTGGATAGCCAGGTCCGAGCCCCCAGTGTGACCTTGTTTCCTTTTCAAACCCTGATACTACTCTCCCCCACCCGGGGAGCGGGCTGGAAACCCAGTAACCAAAACCCCACAAATAGCCATAAATGAAAAATCGCACACAGTGCACTTAAACACAAAGGGGGGACAGCATGTGAACTGGGGAGTAAAGCAAAAGGGGTAGGGAATTAACAAACAAATGAAGGACTCACACACCACGCAAAACCACAACTTGAAGATCACCATGTAACATGATAACCACAGGAACCGAGAAAGTAAAGCTATATGTGGCACTCAGCCCCAGTATCCAGAGCCTTATAAAGGCTGGAGATGGTGATCAGTAGCCTGAGCTCCCAGCATATGATTACAGGCCAGCAGGAATTAACTGCTGTACTGGAGAGCAATGAAGCCAGAACTAGCTGACAACCATGATAGGCTGTGCAACTAAGTGATCACAGGCTGTTTGTCAGACTCTGCAGTGTGAACTGAGTCTGATGCTGCCATGACACCCAGCGAGTAAAACACTGAACACCGCATGACAGCGTCTGTGATTTTTTTCATGAACCGGAAGAAGCTTATTGTCAAGATGACTTTAGGATATTGGGGAACTGGGACTCCTAAGTTGTCCCTCAGGATAGGGGGCCCTTTCCGATCCCTAATCTCAGGGATACTTCTGATGGTGGAGAGGCCTGAGTCTCCTTCCTGGCCCTACTCCTGACCAGCCCTCATCTGATTCCCCCTCTTTCCAGGGAGGGACAGAACAGGAGTGTGTTGATACCACACATAAAGACAGACAAGGGAAAAACCAAAACCCTGCTACACAGTATGCACACACACAGGATGAGACAATAACAGATTAAGGAGGAAAAACAAAAGCAGGAAGAAAGCTACAAAACAACCGGGGTAAACTCCACAACTACTCCAAGCAATAAACACAACTTTCACCAGAGAGTCGGGGACTCCACACTTCAGAGATCAAGATAAAATAAACTATAGCTGGCATGGGTAGAAGGATTCCACCAGCATAAATAGGAGGGGAGCAGATGTCTCCTCACAACATGTGATTAAAGGAGCAAGCAGACTAGCAGGGATTAACTCTTGCTAGCCTGCCTATGAATCAGCACACAGCAGGTTTACACTCGAGTCTGCTTGTGTTGATCCCAGATACCAGAGAAACCATCAAGTGTCAGAATCTGCAATCTGAACAATGAGTCCAATGCCACCTTGACAGTCGGAGAAGTTTGTGCAAAACTCTGTGTAACACTTATACTGATTATTTTGACTATACAGTGGAACCTTGCTTAACGAGAACAATCCGTTCTGGGACTGTGCTTGTTAACCAAGTTACTCGTTCAGCAAATCAAGATCTCCCATAGGAAATCATTGCAATGCAGACGATTCGTTCCACAACTTGTTAAATGTCCCATCCTGGTCCCCTATTCTGTCATTCTACACATGCACAAATGCACACACACACACACGTACAAACACACAAACACACAAGCATACACGCACACGCACATATTATATGCTCACCTCACCTTCCGTTCCATCGCCGGTCTCCTGGGACTTGCTGTTCTCTGGTACGGGGCCGGGCCGTGTATCGGGTTACCATAACGACGAGGGAGGAACTTCCGCTCCCAGAGCGCTGACGTCAAAAGCAGAGCCGCTTGCCTCTGATTGGCCAGCGCGCTGCCTTTTAGTAGCGATGACAGGAAGTTCCTGCTTCGTCGCTATAGATGCCGATGCACAGCCTGGAGTGGAGCGGAGCGGCGAACTACAGGACCCAGGAGGCACATATTATATGCTCACCTTACCTTCCGTTCCACCGCCAGCCTCATGGTACTTGTAGTTCGCCGCGAGGACGTCGCGATGTACCCGGGAACTACAAGAACCATGAGACCGCCAGTGGAACGGAAGGTAAGGTGAGCGTAATACTGTATGTGTGTGTGTGCGTGTGTGTTTGTGCGTGCATGTGTGTGTTTGTGTGTGTGTGGACTGCAAGTGCGGGTCAGAGCGCGGTGGATGGACGGAACCGGAAGTGTGTGCGGTGAGAATTTTACTCGTACAGCAAAGCTTTCTCGTAAACCGGGTTACAAATTTACAGAAAGCTTTGCTTGTTAAGCGAAATTCTCGTTAAGTGGGTTACTCGTTAATTATTATTATTATTACTCGTTAAGCGAGGTACCACTGTAATTATCATCATTTTACTGTTGACAGTGAATACAGCTGATGTCTCACATCAGAATTACGGATTGTAGACATGGATCACTTATAATCATAATGATGTTTTCCAATGTGTCTGTTAAAAATGTCTGTCTGAATTTTTGAAAAGAAAAAAAAGTTACTTCAGTCAGTCACTGCTGCCCCCTAGCTGTCATTTTGTGAAATGACCTTCCACTAAGGCCCCTTTCACACATCAGTTTTTTGCCGTCAGTCACAATCCGTCAAATTTTGAAATTAAACGACCCGGTTACTGATGCCACTGGATCCGTTTTTTTCTCATTGACTTGTATTAGCGGCAGATGGCCTCACCTTTCATCCGTCATTCGACGGATCCCACAAAATTGTTAACCCGGCCAACGGAGACAAAGTTCAGAGTAACGTTTTTTGTCTACGTTGAAAAATTGGACAGCGACAGATCCGTCGCTGTCCGTGGTTTGGTAGAATGGAAGCCGATGGGTGCAGGATCCGTCGTAATCTGTCAAATGACGGAATCCGGTAGACGGATTCCGTTTTTTTAACTGAACATGCTCCAATTATTATTTAGCCCCTAGCTAGTTGGATCCGTCGAAAAATGGATTCGTTGCATCCGTTTTGCCACAATCTGCGACGTTGATCCTTCGAGAAAACGGATTGTAACTGATGGCAAAAAACTGATGTGTGAAAGGTGCCTAATACTATAAAATTCAATTTGCATTACAAAAGTGTAAATTAAAGGCTTTTATTGGTTATGTGGACTTGCTGATTAAACAGCACTAACCTTATTTTTTGATTCAAATATTGTCTTTTTAATGCCTTTTTTGTTTAATTTATTTTTGTTTTCTTAAAGGAAATTTGTACCAGAATGTTTTTTCTATGTATGTATTTTTTTTTATTTGAAAACATACAGTAAAATAAAGTATTACAATGGTCTCCTTTCCTTTCATATACAATTGTAACGCCTGCCTGGATCAACAGACTCAGGGGGGGATCTAATGGACAGACTAGAGGGAAGCCACTCACCAAGCAGGACCCCCAGAACCCTGAAACCCTTTAACCCCTATACAGGGATTTGGCATTACACAGGGCCGTGGAAATCACTACCTGTGGAAGGCTGAAGTCTGAGAGAGTAGTCGTCAGGCAGGGTCAAACCAGGAATTGCGGAACAGGGACAGAATCGGCAGACAAGGACGTAATCAGAAAACGGAGCAGGGGTCAAATTCGGATCGGGCAGCGAGGTACAAAAACAGCAGACAGAAGGGTAGTCAGAAAACATGCAGAAGTCAGCACACAGGAATCACAAAACAGAATAGGGCGGACCAGGAGCCAGGAAATCAGAACTATCTCTGGCAGTGGTCATGTGACAGGAGGGGGAATAAGAAGGGTGTGATGTCCTCCCATTGGCTGTAGCTAAACACTGGCAACTTCAGCTGGTAGACACACGCCACCCACAGGTACTGCAGATCCCAAGATAACCCAGCCCAGTGGATGATCGGAGCCTGCGCCCTCCGGTGCCGCTGGCATCGACTCCTCTCCCATCACCAGCACCATCCACGGCAGGAACACGGCGTCGCCTGGCGATCGGAGCAGAAGTCGCTGGAGCAGACTCCGGTGGTGACGTAACAACAATATGTGTAGTTTTGGATTATAAAGTGTCTATAGTGTCAGGTTGTGCTGGAGTGGGCAGTGTGGTGGAGGGTTTTTATTATTCTTTATTTGTATTTTATTTCCAAGTTAGTGTTTTTTTTCATCAGAATTTAGTCAAATGATTTAACTGTGCTTTATATGCTTTAAAAATCCCTGTGAGAATTATCTTTAAAAAAATATCTCTATTTTCTGTTTGCTTTGTGTTGCCTTTTTTTTCCACAAAAATTACCGTAAATTGAATACTCACTTGAAATGTTTCGTAGAACTCCTTATATCCACCCTGTAAGAGATAGAGTTCAGGATAGTACAGGTGAGGATACCGGTTTGCTTTTCTGTCCAGGTTTCTTAAACTCCGACATCTTGAATGAGAGAAGAAACGTTTTCAAAATATAAACTAGTAATTGAGATTATTTTACTAATATAGTACTCATAAAAATTAATGATATTTAGCTTTCAGGGGAAATTTATGTAAAATGTAAAAAGATGACATTACAGTGATATTTTATCATGACAGTAGGGAATTCAAGTAGAAGCAGCAATGGTGATTTCTTCATCGCAAACAATTTATTGAAACAAAAGTGGTGGGTATACCCCACACCCAAAAATGTCAGTGTCTCAATAACTTGTCATGTGGCCTTGAGTATCAATTCCAGGAGACAATGATGTCTCCTGCTGGTCACAAGTAGAATTATTGTCTGTGGAGGCGTCCCACTCTTCTGCGTGTTTGCTGACTACCCTTCTGTCTGCTGTTTTTGTACCTCGCTGCCCGATCCAGTTTTGACCTCTGCTTGTTTCTGATTACGTCCTTGCCTGCCGATTCTGTCCCTGTTCCGCAATTCCTGGTTTGACCTTGCCTGACGACTACTCTCTCAGACTGCAGCCGTCCACAGGTAGTGATCTCCAGGGCCCTGTGTAATTCCAAATCCCTGTATAGGGGTTAAAGGGTTTCAGGGTTCTGGGGGTCCTGCTTGGCGAGCGGCTTTCCTCTAGCCTGTCCATTACAGCCCATCTGAGTCTGTGGATCTAGGCAGGCGTTACAGATGACACTTTGGTGCATCTCTCCTCCCTTAAATGTGCCTGGAGTTGTTTGGCATTCATCATCCGGTTTCCGTAGGACATTTTCACAAAGAAGCCGTGTGGAATGTGGGCAAAGGACTTAGGGCGGCTTTGCACGTTGCGACATTGCACGTGCGATGTCGATGGGGTCAAATCGAAAGTGACGCACATCCGGCGTCGCAGTCGATATCGCAACGTGTAAATCCTTTTTGATACGATGAACGAGCGCAAAAGCGTCGTTATCGTATCATCGCTGCAGCCTCCGACATTTCCATAATGCCGGTGCAGCGACAGGTGCGATGTTGTTCCTCGCTCCTGCGGCAGCACACATCGCTGTGTGTAAAGCCGCAGGAGCGAGGAATATCACCTTACCTGCCTCCCGGCTGCAATGAGAAGGACGGAGGTGGGCGGGATGTTTACATCCTGCTCATCTCCGCCCCTCCACTTCAATTGGCCGCCTGCCGTGTGACGTCGCTGTGACGCCGCACGACCCGCCCCCTTAGGAAGGAGGCGGGTCGCCGGCCAGTGAGACGTCGCACGGCAGGTATGTGCGTGTGAAGCTGCCGTAGCGATAATAATCTCTACGGCAGGTTTCACTAGATATTGCACGTGCGACGGGGGCGGGACTATCGCTGCAGCATCGGTAACACATTGTTACCGATGTCGCAGCGTGCAAAGCCCGCCTTACACTTCTATGCCTTTCTGTGACTCTTCCAGTCTCTCTGTATCTCTATGCAACCTCCTGGTGACACTCTAAGCTCAGTGATCACTTTTGTCTGAGAACATCCTGCTTGAAGACTCGTAATGGCGCCGTACTGCGGATCAATTTTTAGGTGTCGTCTCGGTCTCATGAGGTCAAAATGTGAACAGCATGATGATGATGAGGAGGACTGTTTAAATACCAATTGTAATTGAACCCTGATATTTAGTGGGCAATTCATGGCTCAAACACCTGTTGTGAATTTTGCCATTAAGCTCCTTGTAAAAGAACAAAAAGTTGTGCAAAAAGTGTTGAAACATTGAACAGTCAAAAGTTAGAGAAGGTCACATTATGTTCGCCTGAGAAGGTTAGAGGGCATTATAGGATTATTCTGAAATTTCACTCGAAAGCCAAATATCCCAAACTTTTTGTGAGTATTATATGTAATAACTGTAATCAAAAAAGTGTACACCCTAGACAACCACTTTAGCCTCTTCCCTTTGGAGCCAATTTTCATTTTTTCTCTTTTATTTCTTCCTTCCCTTCTTCCAATAGTTATAATTATTGTATTTTGCCACTGATATAGACATATGAGGACTTGTAGCTTTTACTGACGCTATTCATTTTACCATATAATGTGCTGAAAAACAGCAAGAAGTTCAAAGTGGGATGAAATAGGGAAAACAGCAATTACATTGTCTTTTTTTAATTTGATTTTTAAGGTACACTAAAGGGCGTAAAAACTATCGGTGATACTACAATTTCTTTGTTATTATTATTATTATTATTTTAGTGGATTTATAAAATGTAGAACTTTGCAAAAAATAAAAAAAATGGTTTGTGTCCACATTTTCTGAGACATAACTTTTTAATTTTTCCATAAATTGAGCTGTAATAGAGTTTGCTTATTGTGTGCTGAACTGCCGTTTTTTATTAGAACCCTATTTATTATTATTATTATTATTATTATTTATTATTATAGCGCCATTTATTCCATGGCGCTTTACAAGTGAAAGAGGGTATACGTACAACAATCATTAACAGTACAAGACAGACTGGTATAGGAGGAGAGAGGACCCTGCCCGCGAGCGCTCACAGTCTACAGGGAATGGGTGATGGTACAATAGGTGAGGACAGAGCTGGTTGCGCAGTGGTCTACTGGACTGAGGGCTATTGTAGGTTGTAGGCTTGTTGGAAGAGGTGGGTCTTGAGGTTCTTCTTGAAGCTTTCCATGGTAGTGGAGAGTCTGATGTGCTGAGGTAGAGCGTTCCAGAGTATGGGGGATGCGCGGGAGAAATCTTGTACACGATTGTGGGAAGAGGAGATAAGAGAGGAGCAGAGAAGGAGATCTTGTGAGGATCTAAGGTTGCGTGCAGGTAGGTACTGGGAGACTAGGTCACAGATGTAGGGAGGAGACAGGTTGTGCATGGCTTTGTATGTCATGGTTAATGTTTTGAACTGGAGTCGTTGGGCGATGGGAAGCCAGTGAAGGGATTGGCAGAGTGGCAAGGCTGGGGAGTAGCGAGGGGAGAGGTGGATTAAGCGGGCTGCAGAGTTTAGGATAGATTGGAGGGGTGCAAGAGTGTTGGAAGGGAGGCCAGAGAGCAGGAGGTTGCAGTAGTCGAGGCGGGAGATGATGAGGGCATGCACTAATGTTTTTGCAGATTCTTGGTTAAGGAAAGCACGGATCCGGGAGATATTTTTGAATTGTAATCGGCATGAGGTGAAGAGGGCTTGGATGTGTGGCTTGAAGGATAGAGCAGAGTCGAGGGTCACTCCAAGGCAACGAGCTTGGCACTATTGGCTATTTAGCACTTAAAAGGATTTGATTGTTTTTTATTGCATTTTTAGTGGAGGTCTGCTGACCCAAAAATGTCAATTTTAATGTTTCGATTGTTTTTTTTTCTGTACAGTTTTTTTTCTTACAATTGTGAAATAAACATTATTCAAAACTATAACTTAACCCATAATCACAAAAAAACATAAAGCCTTGTTGACAAAAAATAAAAAAGCTATGGCTCTTGGAAGAAGGAGAGGAAAAGACGAAAGTGCAACAATGGAACATTGGCCATGGTGGGAAGGAGGATAAGGACTGAGAAGTTAATATATCCTCCCCGGATGCTCGTCACTTATAACTAGGTGTCGTCTCCCTGCACTGTTTGAGAAGCGCTGATGTACAAAGTATTTGTTTTCTAACACGATATGGATGATAAATGCAGATTGTTTCTACGCACAGTTTAGGAGCCCTTTCAGAGGAGAATTCACAGTGGAAGATGACCACTCTTCTGCCCGATGCAAAGCATGGGCTCTGAAGAAGATGCTCTGAAATTTGGTCTTCTCTATAGATATTCAGGGCCCCCTGTTAAAAGCAAAGAGAAATTAGGCTTTCCTTACGTGTGTGTCCGGCTTTAGCATAAAATGTAATTATATACACAATGTTGACATTACTAAGACACAAACAGACCACATTAGGTATGTTGTTTCCATCTCCATTATTGCCCCTGAATAAGGTGTTTTTCCGATGTCATTAAGTGATAACATAACGATAGGATATGCCATCACTTAATGATCACTGGGGCCACCGTCAATCATAGGAATGAAGAGGTTGTGGCACTCAGTTAAATGGGGCCTTTTGTGCACAATTTGGTGGTGGGATGCAGCATTGTAGCCTCTTCATTTTTAGGCTCTGTGCACAGAGGGACCACCTTCCGCCACTATTAGGGCTATAGAATCCTGAAAACGAGGCTCTGCAGTCCTACCGTGAGTGGAGATGTGCATGCTTGGCGTCTAATCCATTCATCATCTAGGGATCTACCTAGCACTACTGTCAGTCCTTGTCATGGGGTAAATGGAGACAGGACAGGGGCTCCTAGGCTTGCCCGAAGACGTGTGACCCTGCGCTGTCCCTTATCTCGAAGGTAGGATTGATGGTAGCCAGGTTTGAGCCCCCAGCGTGACCCTAACTCTTGTCCGAACCCTGATCTTAGTCCCCCCTCTCCCATACCTCGGGGCGGGCCAGAAAACACAAAGACAAAACCCCACAAAATGACACGGACAAGGGAGAATGGAAACTTGTACACAGCACTCAAAACACACAGGAGAGACAATATATGTACTGGGGGGGCAGCAGAAAGGGGAGGGAGTAACGCACAGGGGAACATTCACAACACTAAGCATGGATCACCATACACAGGAAAAGAACCAAGACCGGAATCGCTGGAGTAAAAACTGAAGCTATCATCCAGGGCTGTGGAGTCGGAGTTGGAGCTCATTTTGGTTGAGTCGGAGTCGGTATAAAATGCACCGACTCCGACTCCTAAAATATATAATAAATTGGGGACAGTAGTGCAATGCAGAATGTGCTGAATATTTTACTAAATAATAACATTTAGTATATTGCTTATATTTAAGTGAAAATGTATTGTAGTACAATGTGAACATCAGACATTTAATTATTTTTATGATACAATAATCAAGATATTTAGATAGAACATAACATATTTATTGGAATACAACCTTAGAACACAAAAAACTAATAAATTGTAAATATGTAATACAATATGTAATATATATATAAATATATATATATATATATATATATATATATACACAAGATATATATGTAATCTACTGTATATTACATAGTGTAATACATATGTACAATTTATTAGTTTTTTGTGTTCTAAAGTTGTATTCCAATAAATATATTTTATGTTCTATCCAAATATCTTGATTATTGTATCATAAAAATTATTAAATGTCTGATGTTCACATACTGTACACATGTTCATGTACTACAATAAATACAAGAGAAATTGAGGAGTCGGAGTCGAAGGTTTGGCTTACCGACTCCACAGCCCTGCTATCATCGGCACCTCCTGGAAGGAGGCAGATCCTTAAATATGGAAGTGACAGGTGCACTTGGCAATCAGCAACCTAAAGCCTGCTTTACACGTTGCAATTTCGCATACGATATCGTATGCAATTTGCAACGCCCCCATCGTATGTGCAGCACGTTTAATTTGTTGAACGTGCCGCACAATCGATTAACCCCCGTCACACGTACTTACCCGTCCATACGACCTCGATGTGGGCGGCGAACATCCACTTCCTGGCCTGGAGTGGGAGGGATGTTCGGCGTCACATCGACGTCACGCGGCAGCCAGCCAATAGAAGCGGAGGGGCGGAGATGAGCGGGACGTAAACATCCCGCTCACCTCCTTCCTTCCGCATTGTGGGCCGGGAGCCGCAGGACGTAGGTAAGATCTGTTCATCGTTCCCGGGATGTCACACACTGCGATATGTGCTATCCCGGGTACGATGAACAACCTGTCGTTCATTTTTTGAGGAATGAACGACGTGCATGCGATGAACGTTTTAACATTCAATCGCACGTAGCTGTTACATGTTACAATGTACCTTACGATGCCGGATGTGCGTCACTGACGACGTGACCCCGCCGACACATCGTAAGATATATTGTAGCGTGTAAAGCGGACTTTAGCAGTTAGGTCTTACTCAGCAGTCTGCAGGAATTAACTCCTGCAGAGCTGAAGACCAGTGAACCTGAACTAGCTGACGCCGGCTCTGGCTGAACAATTCAGAAGCCTCAGGTTGCTTGTCAGACTCTGCAGTGTGAACAGAGTCTGATGCCACAGTGCCGGCAGGTGTGTGCAGAGCTGAACATCGCATGACAGTCCTATGGACAATGGAGCGAATCCCAAGCATGCGCACCTCTGCTCCAATCAACATGGTTCTGCAAAGCCTCGTTCTAAGGGTTCCACAGCCTAAAGGCCCCGTCACACTGAGCAACATCGCTAGCAACATCGCTGGTAACGAACAACTTTTGTGACGTTGCTAGCGATGTTGCTGTGTGTGACATCCAGCAACAACCTGGCCCCTGCTGTGAGGTCGTTGGTTGTTGCTGAATGTCCTGGGCCATTTTTTAGTTGTTGCTGTCCTGCTGTGAAGCACAGATCGCTGTGTGTGACAGCGAGACAGCAACAACTAATGTGCAGTGAGCAGGAGCCGGCTTCTGCGGAGGCTGGTAACTAATGTAAACATCGGGTAACCAAGAAGCCCTGTCCTTGGTTACCCGATATTTACCTTTGATACCAGCCTCCTCCGCTCTCACTGTCAGTGCCGGCTCCTGCTCTGTGCACAGATAGCTGCAGCACACATCAGGCAATTAACCCGATGTGTGCTGTAACTAGGAGAGCAAGGAGCCAGCGCTCAGTGTGCGCTGCTCCCTGCTCTGTGCACATTTAGCTGCAGCACACATCGGGTTAATTAACCTGATGTGTGCTGTAACTAGGAGACTGGGGGCTGGTCACTGGTTGCTGGTGAGCTCACCAGCAACTCGTGTAGCCACGCTCCAGCGATCCCTGCCAGGTCAGGTTGCTGGTGGGATCGCTGGAGCGTCGCAGTGTGACAGCTCACCAGCAACCTCCTAGCAACTTACCAGCGATCCCTATCGTTGTTGGGATCGCTGGTAAGTTGCTTAGTGTGACTGGACCTTTACTCTCAAGATCACTGGGCATCCCAATGGTCAGACCACCAATGATTAGCAAGTTATACCCTATCAATGGATAAGAGATAACTTGATTTTTTTGGGGATAATCCTTCAATCACATGGTGGAAAGGTCCATACCTTGATATGTCCTCCGGTGTATTCGTATGGATAGCGGCAGTCCAATAGATAATACATCTGTATTTCGTCCTTATATCCTCCTCCCATAAGATGCGCTAACTGTATAAAGCATCAGGAAATAAATAGGTCACAGTCAATACAGAAATTCATGAGTAATGTTAAGGGGAAGATTTGTTATTGCCTCTGCACATCCTTTTTTGGAGACAAAATAGTCCTAATGGTGCCATTTTTTTAATTTACGTCTTATTAATTATTTTATTTTCACTTTTTACATTTTTTGCAGATGTTTCTGTCTAATTCATCATTTGCAACTTTTTGAAATTTCACATTTTTTGCATTGTTGTCAAATAACTCAAATCTATGTAATATATAGATTTGATTGTGGTTTTTCTTATAGATGGATAATCGATGGCTTTTTTTGCACAGATTGAAGTTCAAGAATTAATATTTTTTTTATAAATCCTTGTTCAACAATTTTCAGGCTGTGTGAATGGGGCATAAAGGCTATGCATATCTTCACACAGAATTTTCTTTATTATTTATTTGCTTCTGAAGTGCAAAATGAAACAACTTTCTAAATAGTCTTTATCAATAATTTTCTACCGATTCTAATGCTACAAAGTGTCTATAAGTCCTTTATCTAGATGAGTTATTTGCAAAAAATGTTACAAATCATTCAGTATTCCTGGTTCTGTTGCTTTTCTCTACTCTCACCTCTTTTCTCAGTGTTAGAGATAGCAGAAGTGAAAGTGAGGGGTTTTGTACACAGATATTCAGTGGAGAGGGAGGGAAGTATTTAAAGTCTTTTGGAGGAGGGCTGAGAAAACAGGCTATAGAAAAGGAAGAAAACAATTAGCAAGAATATAAGTGTAGTTCCAGAGGTGTAGCCTCTGGATGAGAGCTAGAGAACTGCCTCTTACACGTTGACAATGACTTTGGGAAACCGGGGAACTGGGGCAACGAAGCTGTCCCTCACGCTTGGGGGTCCTATGCTATCTCTAATCTCAGGGATACTCCTGATGGTGGAAAAGCCTGAGTCTCCTTTCTGGCCCTGCTTCTGACCAGTCCTGGTCTTATTCCCCCTCCCCCCAAAGAGGGACGGGACAGGAGTGTGATGAAATCCACAGATAAAGACAGACAGACACGTGATAACCAAAACTCTGTCACACAGCACGCACACACAACTGCTCAAAGCAATAAGCACAACTTTCTCCAGAAAGTCTGGCACACTAAACCTTAAAGACCAACATAGACAGGCTATAGCTGGCATGGGTGGAAGGATTCAACCAGCATAAATAGGAGGGGAGCAGATGTGATAGGCCTCCACACAACATGTGATCAAAGGAGCAGCCAGACCAGCAGGGTTTAGCTCTGCCTGTGTTGATCCCAGACACCAAAGAAACCATCGGGTGGAGTGTCAAAATCTGCAATCTGAACAGAGCCCGACGCCACCATGACAGTTGGCGAAGTTTGAGCAAATCTCCATGTGTCTTTTTTGATTAGCCAACCTACCATGATGTCACATAAATGTCAAGCTGTAATGATGATGTCACGTAAAGGCTAGCCAATCAACAGAAGAACCGCGGTTGCTGTTAGGTAAGAAGTGGTTCTCCTGCTCCAATGCCACAGATCGTGCAAACTGATTCATGCCAACTCTAGTTGGCAGGTCAAAAACATTTTTTCTCTTCTTGCCATACTAGTGAATGTGACTAAAGGGGGCTTTACACGCTACCCACCCCCGTCATTTGTGCATCACGGGCAAATCGCTTCCCGTGGTGCACAATATCGCTAGGCCCCGTCACACGCACTTACCTTCCTAGCAACGTCGCTGTGGGCGGCAAACAACCTCTTTGTTAAGGGGGAGGTTCGTGCGCCGTCACAGCGACGTCACACAGCGGCCGACCAATAGAAGCGGAGGGGCAGAGACCAGCCGCATTATCGACACGGACACCTCGTTGCTGGAGGACGCAGGTAAGGTGTTGTTCGTCGTTCCCGGGGTGTCACATGTAGCGATGTGTGCTGCCTCAGGAACGACGAACAACCTGCGTCCACAACAACCAACGAGATTTTGAAAATGAACGACGTGTCAACGATCAACAATTAGGTGAGTATTTTTGATCGTTAACACTCGCTCCTAGCTGTTACATGCAACGACGTCGCTAACGACACCGGATGTGCGTCACGAATTCCGTGACCCCCGACGACATATCGTTAGATATGTTGTTGCGTGTAACGGGGCCTTAACTCCCATCCAGAAAAGGTTTACTTACTGTGTTACAAGTTATGTATTTCAGGTCCTGGTGATTGCCCCTCTCTACAGGTAGGACGTGAGGCTGCAAAAAATACATTCACTTGTGTTTATTAAGTTGTTTTGCATTTAATATCGTTTATAAAAGGTTTTTAGAAGATGATCGGTTCTCCCTGTTGATCACTATTATATACTGTTTCTAAAATGTCAGGTTCCGTGATGGAAACATGATAGACCCCATTATAATCAATGACAACTGCTGATAAGGGATCTGGCTTTTCTGTTAATTTCATTGATGACAACGCAGAAAAATGGGAATAAAAAAAACATTGATTGGTACAGAGCTTCAATAAGACTGTCTTATGAAGACACTTGAGGTCCCCTCTGCAGTCATTGATCAATAAAAGATGAGTACACTCATGTTCCATTCCTTCTGTTCACTGTCAGGGCCCTGATCCATCAGAGGCCGTACAGGTAATCTACTCTAGATATTGCTACAATGGGACAATACATCTGTGGCTCTGTATAGAAGCGCTATATGGTAGTATATAAAGTGCCTCTGTATAACCTGCTGTGTGGCTGGACAGTCAGCGGCTGTGAATATGAAGCCTCTCAGTGAGAAATAGAGGACCATTCTAAGGATTAAATTGATAGGCAGCCCCATTGTTCAGACATTAATGGGGTTTTCGCAGCTTGAACACAGGGATCTTCACCGATGCCAAGAAGACAATCATTGCTTCATTCATTGAGTCTGACGGAGATAGATGAGCACTGTCTACTACAGACTCACAGACAATGAATAGCATTCTTGCACACACATGTGAGTGCTGCCTAGTGCATTTAAAACCCTGTTCTCGGGATCAGTGAGGATCTCAGGGGTTAGATCCCTAGCAATCGTCAAGTTATCACCTATCCTGTCAAAATCCTTTTTATGTACCTTAAATGTCTATGAATCAAACCACTGGGAATTGGCAGATGTGAATCACCACCCATTTTATCCCAATGACAATCTTGCGCACACATGTGACTGCCACCCAGTGCATTTAAAAGCCTGTTCTCGGGATCAGTGGGGATATCAGTAGTTAGATCCTCATCAATCGTCAAGTTAACCACCTATCTTGGGCAAATCCTTTTAATATACCATAAACAGCTTGGAAACAAACCACTGGGAACTGGCAGATGTGAATCACAGTATCCCCTAATGCTCCACTTCAGGGACCTTCACAAACCATACATATATACACACGATATGGCATAAATACCCAGGAATATCTTGTATGATTGGGATGATTTACTGCATATAGTATATATACAGTACATCTATTGTATATGAGGGGCTGCTGATAAGTCTTTGGCTTTGTGATCTTTTTTTGTTTCTATGGTAACGAATGTTACATCACATGAAAGCCTTATGTGTCTAATATACTGTATGTTTTCAAAATTTTGTGTTTGTTGCTTATGGCAACAGTGTTTTACGCACGCGGGAAAGCAAAATGGCAGAGTCTAATGCGATATTCCCAGCAACTGAGAGCAGAGGAGGAATAAAATTATTGTCTCTGCAAGGAAAGCCGCAAAGGATATTCATGGTGATATGTGCAGACATTGAGGGATCAATGCCCTTCATATTCCACAGTTAAGAACTGGGTTGCCAAATTTAAAACGGGCCACTTCAGCCCCAATGATGAGGCACGTCCTGGACGCCTGAGAGTGGTTGTTGTTCCGGAGATCGTCGATGCTGTGCACAACCTCATACTGGAGAATTGACAAATTTCAGCTAAAGCAATAGCAGACATCATGGGGATTTCCCGTGAACGTGTTTGTGTCATTATCCATGAACATTTGGACATGAGGAAGCGATCTGCAAAGTGGGTCCCCAAATGTTTGACAACAGATCAGAGAAGCAGCGAGTGAAAACTTCCCGGTCCATTTGTCAGCGTTTCTAAGACTGGAGGCACAGTGGTTCTCCTCATCCAAAGAAATTCAGGGTGCAAAAATCAGCCACTAAGGTGATGGCGCTTGTGTTCTGGGATAAGGAGGATGTGCTGCTAGTGGACTACCTTCAAAAGGGTTCCACCCTGAATGCAAGGTATTACATTGAACGTTTGGACCAATTGAAGGCAGCTCTGAAGGCCAAAAGGTGCGTCAAGCTGTCCCAAGGAATCTTGTTCCTGCAAGAGAATGTCTCTGCTCACACTGCACAAGCGACCACGGCAAAACTGGCAGAGCTGGGCTTCCAGCTGGTTCACCACCCACCTTTTCACTAGATCTAGCTCCCTCTGACTATCATCTGTTTCCAACCTCAAGAAACACCTCAAGGGTAGCAAATTTCACACCATTTCTGATGCCATGGTTGCTACTGATGCCTGGTTTGAGGCACAACCGAAATCCTTCTTTTTGCTAGGCTTACAGAACTTGGAATACCGATGTAAGAAGTGCGTTGACATCAATGCAAAGTTTCATCATCCTATCTCGTTTCTTTCTGGGTAAAGCCAAAAACTTATCAGCATTCCCTCGTACATGCTGCAATTCTTCCTTAGTATTTGAATTTTTTTACACGATTTAGGACACTGTAAAGTTTATCACGTACTTTGGAGAAATCTCCTATGAGGTCGTCACTTTCATCATCGGCTTCCTTAAATGTCGGACTGATGTTGGCCATCTAAAAGAGAATGGTGCAGAAAAGGATCACATGTTACTGGATGCAATAAGATTCACAAAGTTTACTGCAGAAGGTTTGTAAATGTTGTCAGTAAATTGAATTTACAATGGGGGAGTGAAAAAATGTAAAGTGTGTGATGAGCGAAGGAATTGGCCAAGACACAGGGCTGAAATCATTCTGATGTGTTACCGATACCCTCTTGCTCTCAGAGCATTGTATATTTTCGGTCTTCTGCGTTTCCCTCTCTCTGTCTTCTTGGTTCTTGTCTGTTTCTAGTTTGAGACCCTGGTGACCAGTCAGAAATTCCGGACTTTGGAACAAGTCTAAAAGCTTCAGGCGAGACTTTTTCTGGATAAACAAAGGAGGCAAAATATCAGATGTTAAGTCTGACTCGCACCGATCTTGGCTATACACACACACGGATCCTGACCATTAAAGGTCAGTTCTTACCTTTCTTGTGTCTTTACGACGTGTGTTCTCCTGTTCTCTTATATTCACTTTTCTGGACGCCTTTTTCTAGAAGCAAAAAATATTTTTAAAAAATTAGCAAAGAAACTTAACGACAACACAGATCATTACTCCTGTGATATTTATTATTATTATTATTTTTTATTATTATTTATTTCGTGATATTTATTTAGCTTTAGCACAAGGCACATCGGTCAGAGGTCACTCACCGGCTTGTAGATGCTCGATGGAAAAGAATCACTGCAAAATAAAAGGAAATAAATAGAAAAATGGGCAATTACGTATAATAATATTGAGCTACATGGTAGGCTACTGGCAAAACATGACTTTCTGATGCTGCCATATCTTTTTGTCTCTTTATCGCAGAGTTATGCCGGCGTCACACGGTACGATATATCGGGCGATATGTCGTCGGGGTCACGTCATTAGTGACGCACATCCGGCATCGTGAGAGATATCGTAGCGTGTGACAGCTATGAACGACTGTGAACGAGCAAAAATACTCACCTTATCGTTGCTCGTTGACACGTCGTTCATTTTCATAAAGTCGTTCCTCCTTCTGTGCGCCGGTTGTTCATTGTTCCCAAGGCAGCACACATCGCTCCGTGTGACACCCCGGGAACAACGAACAACAGCTTACTTGCGTTCCGCCGGCAATGCGGAAGGAAGGAGGTGGGCGGGATGTTACGTCCCGCTCATCTCCGCCCCTCCGCTTCTATTGGCCGGCTGCCGTGTGACGTCGCTGTGACGCTGAACGTCCCTCCCCCTTCAGGAAGTGGATGTTCGCCGCCCACAGCGAGGTTGTCCGGGAGGTAAGTGCGTGTGACAGGGGGTTAACGACTTTGTGCGCCACGGGCAACTAATTGCCCGTGACGCACAAACGACAGGGGCGGGTGCGATCGCTTATGCGATCGCACAATTTATCATCCCGTGTGATGTTGGCATTAAGCCCCCATACAATATAGACAGCTGTTTGATCATCCAGCCGACAGCTATCTCACCCAACTGTCCCATACACAGGAGCGCTCTATCAGCCAATCGCTCCTGTGTCCTCTATAGGGAACCCTCTGCCAGACTCCTCAGGCGGCAGATGATCTTTCGAATAACAAAAGTATTAGCAGTCCATAATCGGATATGGCTGATCCTTATTTCCCCCGACAATCATCTGTTTGGTGGCCCCATACCCAATAGAGTGAATGCCAAACCCGTTAATAGGAGGCTTTGAACAAAGTTAAGCGGGCTTTACACGCTGCGATATCGGTATCGATATCGCTAGCGTCCGACCCGCCCCCCATCGTTTGTGCGACACGGGCATATTGCTGCCCGTCGCACACAAAATCGCGCACCCCCGTCACACATACTTACCTGCATAGCGACGTCACTGTGACCGGCGTACCGCCTCCTTTCTAACGGGGCGGTCCGTTCGGCGTCACAGCGACGTCACTAAGCGGCCGCCCAATCAAAGCGGAGGGGCGGAGATGAGCGGGACGTAATATCCCGCCCACCTGATTCCTTCCTCATTGCGGGCGGGCGCAGGTAAGGTGAGGTTCCTCGTTCCTGCGGGGTCACACGTAGCGATGTGTGCTGCCGCAGGAACGACGATCAACATCGCCCAAATATCAGCAACGATAATTGGGAGGAGGGGGGCATGTCACCAATGAGCGATTTTGAACGTTTTTGCGACGATTCAAAATCGCTCATAGGAGTCACACACAACGAGATCACTGCAGCGGCCGGATGTGCGTCACAAATTCCGTGACCCCAACGACATCGCTGTAGCGAAATCGTAGCTAGCGTGTAAAGCCAGCTTTAGGGTATGTGCGCACGTTGCTTTTTACCTGCTTTTTTGCTGCTTTTTCTTCTGCGCTGTTTAATGCCAAAATGGATGTGTTCTTCTGTTCAAGCAAAGTCTATGGGAATTTGGGTTTCTTGTTCACACTATGTTGTTCAAAATGCTGCCTTTTTGAGGCAGAACTTTGGTCAAAAACTCAGCTTTGCAGTGCAAAACCCAAATGGCAAAAACAATTGACATGTTGCTTCTTTGAAAAGCTGAGTTTTTGACCAAAGTTCTGCCTCAAAAAGGCAGCATTTTGAACAACATAGTGTGAACAAGAAACCCAAATTCCCATAGACTTTGCTTGAATAGAAGAACACATCCATTTTGGCATTAAACAGCGCAGAAGAAAAAGCAGCAAAAAAGCAGGTAAAAAGCAGGTAAAAAGCAACGTGCGCACATACCCTCAGTCTCAAATGTTCAGGAGCCTTTAGACCCTGTTTATATCATGTTATGGGTTTACCTACTTTACCTAGTATGTACGATGGGGAAGGTTCCTGGCATTATTATTATTTTTCAGGACCATTTCCAATGTTCTATGCTACAGAATGGTAATGTATCCTTAAAAACATATGCCAATATACGGTAATGGTCCATATGACATCCGATTTTTTTGTATCGCACCCATTGCATCGAACCCTAAGGGTATGTGCGCACGTTGCTTTTTACCTGCTTTTTACCTGCTTTTTTGCTGCTTTTTCTTCTGCGCTGTTTAATGCCAAAATGGATGTGTTCTTCTATTCAAGCAAAGTCTATGGGAATTTGGGTTTCTTGTTCACACTATGTTGTTCAAAATGCTGCCTTTTTGTGGCAGAACTTTGGTCAAAAACTCAGCTTTGCAGTGCAAAACCCAAATGGCAAAAACAATTGACATGTTGCTTCTTTGAAAAGCTGAGTTTTTGACCAAAGTTCTGCCACAAAAAGGCAGCATTTTGAACAACATAGTGTGAACAAGAAACCCAAATTCCCATAGACTTTGCTTGAATAGAAGAACACATCCATTTTGGCATTAAACAGCGCAGAAGAAAAAGCAGCAAAAAAGCAGGTAAAAAGCAAGTAAAAAGCAACGTGCGCACATACCCTTAAAGTGAAGGTTCCCTTTAAATCCGGATATCTTCACATGCAGCAGGTGTCTTTCTCTTACCTTGTATTAGAGACTCGTGGTTTTAACACTGGAGTTAATTCCCTTGATAAATCTGAAACACAATATTAAAAATTATATTTATTATGCATTTGTGCTAATTATATAGAAATATGTCATAAAATACGTGTAACGCTGGAATTAAAGGGAAATAGTCCCTTTGTGATGATGGTACAATGCACTATGTATAGCTGAAGCTGCTTCCAATGGGGAAGGGGGACATTGTGCCTATATTCGCATTGGTCGGCGAGGGTCTTAGGTGATGACCCAAAAAAAAAAAAATCCATGATATTAGGCTACATAGTGTCTAGCCATATTTAATCCTGACCTTATTGATGTTTCCTGCATGAGATTATTAACCACGGGACCACAGATTGCTGGATTAGTAGCGTTGTGCCATCGGCTGTTACTAATGCCCATGCAGCACCATAGAGATTAATGCAGTTCACCTGCAACTTAGTAACAGTGCATGACAACAACATGGCAGTTTATAGAGGATGAGACCTGAAACTGTTGGAGACGGACGTTATGATGATCCTTAACAGGATTTTTTTAGATGCAGAAAGGAATCGGTCATCATACGGTGGCAGGATAGATATTTTAGGAGACCGGCTAAAAAGTGATGCTGGGTTTTCTTCTGCATTTTAAAAAGTATAAAATACAGTTAGGTCCGGAAATATTTGGAGAGTGACACAAGTTTTGGTATTTCAGCTGTTTACTAAAACATTAGCAAAATAGTTGTATGACCAATATGGACTTAAAGTGCAGACTCTCAGCTTTAATTTAAGGGTATTCACATCCTAACTGGAGGAGGTGTTTAGGAATTACAGCTCTTGAGTGTGTAGTTGCCTTTTCTTCAAGGGAGCAAAAGTATTTGGAAAATTATCTCAAAAGCGCTTTAATGGGCTGCATCGTTACTTAAGCAGGTAAAAGGTCTGGAGCTGATTCCAGGTGTGGCATTTGCATTTGCGGTCAAAGGAACTCTCATTGAAAGAAAAACTGATCACATTAGGCTGAAAAAAAGATGCAATCTATCAGAGAAATAGCAGAAATGTTTGGAGCGGCCGAATCAGCAGTTTCATACATTCTGTAAAAAAAGAGTGCGTTGGTGAGCTTGGGGACTCAAAGGCCTGGATGTACACGGAAGCAACAGTGGTGGATGATCGCAGAATCCTTTCCATGGTGAAGAAAACCCACAACATCACCCCAAGTGAAGAACATTCTCCAGAGAAGTTGGTGCTTCAGTATCTAATGCGGGCTTTACATGCTACGATATCGTTAATGAATTATCGTCGGGGTCACGGTGTTTGTGACGCACATCCGGCGTCATTAACGATATCGCAGCATCTGACACTTATGAGCAACCTTAAACGATCGCAAAAGCGGTCAAAATCGTCGTCCTAAAACAAAAAATCGTTCTCTGCTAATTAGCGATGTTGTTCCTCATTCCCGCTACGTGTGACACCGCAGGAGCGACGAACATCTCCTTACCTGCGTCCACCGGCAATGCGGAAGGAAGGAGGTGGGCGGGATGTTATGTCCCGCTCATCTCCGCACCCTCTGCTTTTATTGGACGCCTGCCGTGTGACGTCGCTGTGACGCCGCACGAACCGCCCCCTTAGAAAGGAGGCGGTTCGCCAGCCAGAGCGACGTCGCAGGACAGATAAGTCCATGTGACGGGGGTAAGCGAGGTTTGCGCCACGGGCAGCGATTTGCCCGTGTCGCACAACCGACTGGGGCGGGTGCGATCGCTTGCGATCTTGCTAGCGAGATCGCAGCGTGTAAAGCCCGCTTAAGTATACCATAAAGAGAAAACTTCACAGGAGCATATACAGAGGGGTCAGCACAAGGTGCAAACCATTAATCAGCCTGAAAAATAGAAATGTCAGATTAGGCTTTGTCCCAAAAAATCTAAAGAAGCCGCCAAGTTCTGGGAAAGCAGCAAAGGATATAGGCGATTAAGATCAACTTGCACCAGAATGATGGGAAGAAGAAAGTCTGGAGAAGCCTTGGAACAACTCATGATTTAAAGCACATCACATCCACTGTAACACATGGTGGACGCAGTGTGATGACCGGGCTTGCAGGGTTCCCAATGGCCCTGGGGCACTAGTGGGCATTGATGATGTGACTGAAGAGAGAAGCAGCCGGATGAGGTATGATGTGCACAGGGCGAGACTTTTGGCCACAGGGCGAGACTTTTGGCTCAGATTCAACCAAATGCAGAAATGATTGGATGGCGCTTCACAAGACAGATGGACAATGACCCAAAACCTACTGTGAAAGCAATAAAGTGGCATATTCTGTAACGACCGAGTCATCACCAGATCTCAGCCCCATCAAGCTACATTTCAAAGGATTAAGACCAAATCATAAGGCAGAAAGACCCACAACCAAGCAACAACTAAAGTCACCGCAGGAAAGGCGGCAAAGGTTCACACGGGAGGAAACCCAGCGATGGAGACGTCCATGGCCGAAAGATTTCAGGCCGTTACTGCTGCAAAGAATTAAAGTATACAAAGTATTAAAAAAGAACTTTTTTTTTATGGTAAAGTTACTTTGTCCAATTACTTTTGAGCCCCTGAATTCAGGAGGCTTTGTAGAAAAATGGTTGCAATTCCTAAACATTTCATAGGATGATTTTGTTCAACCCCTTTAATTTCCCCACTTCAGTTGCACTGTCCAAATATTTCAGCTCCTAAATGTATAATTTCTATAGAAGAGACCCTGAAGAAGATATGATCCCCAGCGATCAGCTGTAATTGGCAACAACCGTTCATTTGTCCCACAGCACCACCACAAGGGCAAGTTAAGCATTACACGGAGCTCACAAAGGCAAAAACATAGTTGCAATTTTTTTTCAGCAGGTCTTCTACCAAATCCTCCTTCAAAACAGCTGAAAATCTTTGGAAATCTCTTCTTCTTCATTTCCATGGAAAATCCACTTTTCTGCTCCTATGACGAGTCTTTTAAGCATTTTTTTTCCTGACCAGGTTTTGAAAAACGTCTGATAGAAAAAAATAAAGTGCATGTCGCTCCTTAAAAGCAGATCTTAATGGACCTGCTCCAAACTAGGAAGTGTCCAAACAAAAAGCTGCAAAAAAAACTATTCCAAAACTCTACAGGAAAATCCCCAGGAATTGAAACGTTCCTCCAAAAATTTCCCATTGACTAAGTCCATGTTCATACTGCGTTCTGGGGAAAATACTTGGTTCACAAATGATAAATGCTACTAACGCTTATACCGAATGTAGATTTAGGTCCCCAATAAAGGGGATGTGTCACCAAAAAAACTACCTGTTGTTTAAACCAGGGTTGTTGGGTTTTTTTGGCAATGTATTTTATTCAAAATGCAATTCACACATTTCGTTCAGTCCTCACCTCCGCTAAACACGATTACTTCAGAAACCTCATATCCTCTCTAACACACAACCCCAAACAGTTATTCAACACTTTCAACTCCCTCCTTCGCCCACCACTGCCCCCTCCAACCTCCCTCATTTCTGCAGAAGACTTTGCCACCTATTTCCAAGAAAAAATCGACCTAATAAGGCAAGTCTTCTCTGCTCAGCCACCACAACCCCTTCATGTAGCTGACCACTGCCCCTCCCCCATAAACTTCCTCCCCACCATCACCGAAGGAGAGCTTGCACGTCTGCTCTCAAAAGCGCACCTCACCACCTGCGCACTTGACCCCATGCCATCCCACCTCCTTCCCAACCTCACCACCATCCTTATTCCAGCCTTAACCCATCTCTTCAACCTATCTTTAACGACTGGAACCTTCCCCTCTGCCTTTAAACATGCAACAGTCACACCTATCCTAAAGAAACCTTCCCTCGATCCAACCTCTACTACCAGCTACCGCCCCATATCACTACTCCCACTTGCCTCAAAACTCCTGGAACAGCATGTCCATGCTGAACTTTCCTCCCACCTCTCCTCTAACGCTCTCTTTGACAACCTACAGTCCGGCTTCCGTCCACATCACTCCACCGAAACTGCCCTGACTAAAATCACAAATGACTTGCTTACTGCCAAAGCGAACAAGCACTTCTCTATACTCCTACTCCTAGACCTGTCCTCAGCCTTCGATACCGTTGACCACTCCCTCCTATTACAAACCCTCTCTTCCCTTGGTGTCAGAGATCTTGCCCTCTCTTGGATCTCTTCATACCTCTCAAATCGCACTTTTAGTGTCTCCCACTCCCACACAACCTCTTCATCCCACCATCTCTCTGTTGGCGTCCCTCAAGGCTCTGTCCTAGGACCCCTACTTTTCTCTATCTACACATTTGGCCTGGGACAACTCATAAAGTCCCATGGCTTCCAATACCACCTATATGCCGACGACACCCAGATCTACCTCTCTGGCCCAGATGCCACATCTCTGCTGTCCAAAATCCCGAAATGTCTATCTGCTATATCCTCCTTCTTCTCCTCTCGCTTCCTAAAGCTCAATGTGGCCAAAACTGAACTAATCATCTTTCCTCCGTCTCACCTACACTCTCCACCTAATCTATCTATTACAATAAATAACACCACGCTCTCGCCAGTACCCAAAGTTCGCTGCCTCGGAGTGACCTTTGACTCTGCCTTATCCTTCATACCACACATCCAATCCCTCACCACCTCCTGCCGTCTTCAACTCAAAAATATTTCCAGAATCCGCCCTTTCCTCAATTTGCAATCAACTAAAATGCTAGTGCATGCCCTCATAATCTCCCGCCTCGACTACTGTAACATCCTCCTCTGTGGCCTCCCTGCCAACACGCTTGCCCCTCTCCAGTCCATCCTTAACTCTGCTGCCCGACTTATCCACCTCTCTCCTCAATACCACCCTGCTTCTCCTCTCTGCATGTCCCTCCACTGGCTTCCAATCTTCCACCGTATCCAATTCAAACTTCTAACACTGACCTACAAAGCTGTGCATAATCTTTCCCCTCCGTACATCTCCGAACTACTCTCCCACTACACTCCAACACGTCACCTCCGGTCCTCCCAAGATCTCCTCCTCTCCTCCTCTCTCATTCGCTCCTCACACAACCGACTCCAAGACTTCTCCCGAGCATCCCCAGTCTCCTGGAACTCGCTGCCTCAACACGTCAGACTATCCCCTACCCTTGCAAACTTCAAACGGAACCTGAAAACTCATCTGTTCCGAAATGCCCACAATCTACAATGAACTCGCTGCCGCCCGACCACCGTGCGGAGCTGCCGCCCGACCACCGTGCGGAGCTGCCGCCCGACCACCGTGCGGAGCTGCCGCCCGACCACCGTGCGGAGCTGCCGCCCGACCACCGTGCGGAGCTGCCGCCTGACCTACACCCCACCTATTGTCTCCTCCCCATAATCCTATAGAATGTAAGCCCGCAAGGGTAGGGCCCTCTTCCCTCTGTACTAGTCTGTCTACTGTAACTTGTATACGTATTTTGTATGTAACCCCCTTCTCATGTACAGCACCATGGAATTAATGGTGCTCTATAAATAAATAATAATAATAATAAAATAATAATAATAATTCAATATCAGAATTAGTACTAAATTTTGCAATTATCACACCGGTCACTGGGGCTTTTTTAGACTCTAACTTTCTGTTCTTTCATGAAATGCACATGTACATTAGCCACAATAAACATACTCAGACCCTATAATTTGTATTGAAGCATCTAATGAGCATGTGCAAAGGTCAGTGTGAAGGGAGGGAAGGAGGTAAGCTGTGACATCACTTATTGTGACTGGTGGATCCTGTCTTATCTACTGTATATAGAGGTATTATCAGTCATTATACAGGAGGAGGAGGTGAGCTGTGACATCACCTATTGTGCATTGTGGATCCTGTGTTATCTAGTGTATATAGAGATGTTATCAGTCATTGTACAGAAGAAGGTGAGCTGTGACATCACCAATTGTGACTGGTAGATCCTGTCTTATCTACTGTACATAGCGGTGTTATCAGTCATTGTACAGGAGGAGGAGGTGAGCTGTGACATCACCTATTGTGCATTGTGGATCCTATGTTTTCTAGTGTATATAGAGGTGTTATCAGTCATTGTACAGGAGGAGGTGAGCTGTGACATCACCTATTGTAAAATGGTGGCTCCTTATGACTGTAGAGTTTTACCTCTTTTCTCTGTACTTTTTCTTGGAGCTAAAAAAAAATTCCTTTTTTGATATTGTGTTTTTATTGCACCATTTCCCTTCTATAGTCTCTGATTGGCTGTAGATTGAGTTAACTGAGAATCATTCAGTGAGCTCCTTATGGCTGGAGAGTTTGTAACTTTTTTCTCTGTCTTTTTCTTGAAGCTAAAAAAAATAAATAATCATCTTTGATATTGGGTCCTTATTGCACCATTTCCCTTCTATAGTCTCTGATTGGCTGCAGAATGAGTTAACTGAGTATCATTCAGTGAGCTCCTTATGACTGGAGAGTTTTTAACTCTTTTCTCTGTCTGTTTCTTGGAGCTTATTTATTTTTTTAAGATATTGGGTTCTTATTGCACCATTTCCCTTCTATAGAGGGCTGCAGAATGATTTTACTGAGAAACTTTCAGTGAGCTCCTTGTGACTGGAAGGTTTGTAATTCTTTTCTCTGTCTTTTTTTTCATGGAGGTAAAAAAACAATCATTTTTGATATTGGGTTCTTATAGCACCATTTCCCTTTTATAGTTGGCTGCAGAATGAGTTAACTGAGAGTCCTTCAGTGAGCTCCTTATGGCTGGAGAGTTTGTAAGTCTTTTCTCTGTCTTTTTCTTGCAGCTAATTTTTTTTAAACATTTTTTTTTAGATATTGGGTTCTTATTGCACCACTTTCCTTCTATAGAGGGCTGCAGGATGAGTTAACTGAGAAACCTTCAGTGAGCTCCTTATGACTGGAGAGTTTTACCTCTTTTCTCTGTCTTTTTCTTGGAGCTAAAAAAAAAATAATTTTTGATTTTGGGTTCTTATTGCGCCTTTTCCCTTCTATAGCTTATTGCTGACTGCAGAATGATTTAACTGAGAATCCTTCAGTGAGCGCCTTATGACTGGAGAGTTTTTATCTCTTTTCTCTGTCTTTTTCTTGGAGCTAATTTTTTTTAAACATTTTTTTTGATATTGGGTTCTTATAGCACCATTTCCCTTTTATAGTTGGCTGCAGAATGAGTTAACTGAGAATCCTTCAGTGAGCTCCTTATGGCTGGAGAGTTTGTAACTCTTTTCTCTGTCTTTTTCTTGGAGCTAATTTTTTGTAAACATTTTTTTTTTAGATATTGGGTTCTTATTGCACCATTTCCTTCTATAGAGGGCTGCAGGATGAGTTAACTGAGAATCCTTCAGTGAGCTCCTTATGACTGGAGAGTTTTTAACTCTTTTCTCTGTCTTTTTCTTGAAGCTAATTTATTTATTTATTATTTTTTTTTTTAGATATTGGGTTCTTATTGCACCACTTTCCTTCTATAAAGGGCTGCAGAATGAGTTAACTGAGAAACCTTCAGTGAGCTCCTTATGACTGGTGAGCTTGTAACTCTTTTCTCTGTCTTTTTCTTGGAGCTAAAAAAAAATCATTTTTGATATTGAGTTGTTTTTGCACCATTTCCCTTCTATACTTGGCTGCAGAATGAGTTAACTGAGAATCCTCCAGTGAGCTCATTATGACAGGAGAGTTTGCAACTATTTTCTCAGCTGCTTTATGACAACAGACCACATCAAAGTTGAATGTGCAGGGAAACAAAGACCCGTAGAAGTCGAACGATGCAGAATTTTTAATGAAACCCATTTGCAAAAATGTTTTTTTTAGGCCAAATAAATGCATTTAGATGAAAATAAAACCGCCATAATGAGCTAGGACAGAGCGGCGCACACTGATGTCTGCGTAGCCCTGGCACTGGCTTTGTGTTGCTGTTGCTCCGCAGCGCCTGGTGACAGTGTGGCGCTTGTCACAGGGATTTCATCATTCGGCTTTGTGTAGGAGTGATGCCGCTACCTGAGAGTCCAGCAGTTCCCATGGCAGTCACTTGTAAGCTTGGAGTCTCTGTGGGGCTTGAATGCTGCGAGTCCGGGGATAATTTCAGCTTTCTCCTTAGACTAAAAAAAAAAAAATAACAAAGGAAATCACCAGAGCATTGTTGTGGGTTAGACCCAAACCAGTGGTAACTATCCCTACAGCAGGTAAGTCAGGCGTGACACCACAAGATGATTGATCGAAACACGAAGCCAACACGTTGGAAACATTTCACCAAATAAATTATAAAAAAATATGCAAGAAATAAAAGTTTTTACGTCATTTTCAAATCTTTAGACCCCACTTCTGCAAACGTTTGGGGGCAGCGAATACATATAATGCAGCTCCCGGCGGGTGCCATCCATTATCCTAGAGTTGTGAGCTGGAAAATTCTCTTAGTTATGCATTAATTAGCGGTGTGACATATTTGCCATTCAGGAGTCTGGGAAAGCTTGGTGACTGTCACATTAAAAGTTCTAATGACGACCTTATTTACTATCACCAATCTTATTTTTTAGTCCACGTTATGCATTAATAAGTGGTGTGACATATTTGCCATTCAGGAGCCTGGGAAAGCTTGGTGACTGTCTCATTAAGAGTTCTAATAACAACCTTATTTACTGTCACCAATCTTATTTTTGACTGCAGGTTATGCATTAATAAGGGGTGTGACATATTTGCCATTCAGGAACCCGGGAAAGCTTGGTGACTGTCACATTAAGAGTTCTAATGACGACCTTATTTACTATCACTAATCTTATTTATGAGTCCAGGTTATGCATTAATAAGGGGTGTGACATACTTGCCATTCAAGAGCCTGGGAAAGCTTGGTGACTGCACATAAAAAGTTCTAATGATGACCTTATTTACTGTCACCAATTTATTTATGAGTCAAGGTTATGCATTATTAAGGGGTGTGACATATTTGCCATTCAGGAGCCTGGGAAAGCTTGGTGACTGTCACATTAAGAGTTCTAATAATGACCTTATTTGTTGTCACCAATCTTATTTTTGAGTCCAGGTTATGCATTATTAAGGGGTGTGACATATTTGCCATTCAGGAGCCTGGGAAAGCTTGGTGACTGTCACATTAAGAGTTCTAATAATGACCTTATTTGTTGTCACCAATCTTATTTTTGAGTCCAGGTTATGCATTATTAAGTGGTGTGACATATTTGCCATTCAGGAGCCTGGGAAAGCTTAGTGGCTGTCACATTAAAAGTTCTAATGACGACCTTATTTACTATAACCAATCTTATTTTTGAGTCCAGGTTATGCATTAATAAGTCGTATGACATATTTGCCATTCAGGAGCCTGGGAAAGCTTGGTGGCTGTCACATTAAGAGTTCTAATGATGACCATATTTACTGTCACTAATCTTGTTTTTGACTCCAGGACTTCAAAATGTTACTTTTACAGTAATAAGAGAATGTGGAATGTATCACTGTATAACTAGGTCATTTAGGACACTAGGGAAGCTGAGTGGCAACGCTATTCGGAGCTCCAGTTCAGTTCCGATCATATTAGTTGTCATCCAGCTTTCCTTGAGTACTGAGCATAAAAAAAAATAGTTATATAGTAATAAGGGAATGTGAGATGTATCTTATAATATCAAGGCTGATATGTTATTCATGAGGAAAGCTGGGTGATAACTAGATTAGGAGTTCTGATAGTGAACATATTGGTTGTCACCCAACTTTCCTTGTATCCTGAAAACTATACATGACAGTAATAAGGGAACGTGTGCTATATTTCTTCATATCTAGAAAGGTGTGTAATTTAGTGGTCTAGGAAAGCTGTGTGACAACTGGATTAGGCATTCTTATGGTGACCATATTGGTTGTCACCCATCTTTCCTTGTATCCTGAATAACATAAATGGCAGTAATAAGAGAATGTGCATTATATTGCTTCATAACATGGAAGGTTTGTCTTTTTGGAGTCTAGGAAAGCTGGGTGACAACCAGATTAGGAGTTCTGATGGTGACCATATTTGTTGTCACCCATCTTTCCTTGTATCCTGAATAGTAAAAATAACAGTAATAAGAGAATGTGCATTATATTGCTTCATAACATGGAAGGTTTGTCTTTTCGGAGTCTAGGAAAGCTGGGTGACAATCAGATTAGGCATTCTAGTGGTGATCATTTTTGTTATCACCCATCTTTCCTTGTATCCTGAATAGTAAAAATGACAGTAATAAGAGAATGTGGGCTATATTGCTTTACAGCATGGAAGATTTGTCTTTTCAGGGTCTAGGAAAGCTGGGTGACAATCAGATTAGGAGTTCTAATGGTGATCATAATGGTTGCCACCCATCTTTACTAAATAGTAAAAATTACACTAATAACGGAATATGCACTGCATTACTTCATAAAAAGGTTGTCATTCAGGAGTCTGGGAAAGTTGGGTAATATCATTTTCTTGAGTCCTGAATGCTCAAAATGATTAGTTATACTGTAAAATGGAAAAGTGAAATATATCAATTAATTTCCAGGAAGATTTGGAAAACAGGGCGACTAATGGATTAGGAGTTTTGCCAGCGATCATATTTGGTTGTCACCCAGCTTTCCTAGAGCCTTTAACATAAAATTGGATGTTTTCCAGTAATAATGGGGTGTAGGATATATTGTAGCATGACTAAGGCTGCTTTCACACATCCGTTTTTTCCTGTGCGGCACAATCCAGCGCTTTGCAGAAAACCCGCAACCGGTTTTTTTTGCCGCCGGTTGCATTTTTTTTTGCATAGACTTACATTAGTGCCGTATTGTGCCGCATGGGCTTGCGTTCCGTCCGGTTTTTGCCGCATGCGGCAGATTTAGCCGATGTGGCAGCCGGATGGAACGTTGCCTGGCACGGTTTTTTGTCCGCCAAGAAAAAACGCATCGCGCCGCATCCGGCTGATGTGGCGCGATTTGCAATGCATGCCTATGGACGCCGCATGCGGCGTCCTGCGGCAAACACCGCATTCGGCCGCCGCATGCGTTTTTTTCCACTGCGCATGCTCAGTAGCCTGCCACAAGCGGCAAAAACCGGACGGGCCGCATGTCAAAAACTTATGCAAAGGATGCGGTTTTGTTGTCGCATCCGTTGCATAGGTTTTAGAGCCGGATTGGCCGGCTTTGCTAAAACCGGAGGTGTGAAAGCAGCCTAAATTGGAGCATGCTCAGTTTAAAAACGGATCCGGTGGCCGCATGCATTTTTTGCCGCATTACGCCGGATCCGGCGTCCATAGGCTTCCATTGTAAATCACGCCGTAATCACGCATGTAAATCATGCAGTTTTTTGTCAGATACAAGAAGCATTACAAGAGACGTTCCATCCGGCCGCTGCATAAGGCTGCTTTCACACATCAGTTTTTTGCCATCAGGCACAATCCGGCGAAAAAAAATAATGCAACAGATCCGTCAAAAAACAGATCCGTCGCATCAGTTTTTTCCATCTGTTTCTTCCGTTTTTTTGATGGATCCGTTTTGATACTGAGCATGCTCAGTTTAAAAAAACGGAAACTGGCGCCGGATTCCGGCATATGACGGATGATGCCGGTCCAGGCGTCCATAGGCTTCCATTATAAAAAACGCCGTACGGTGCCGGAGACAAAAAAACGTTCCCTTCAACGTTTCATCCGGCCGCCGGAAAAGCAAAAGCCGGATGGAACGCAAGGCCATCTGGCGCTAATAGAAGTCTATGGGAGAAAAAACGCATCCGGCGGCAACAGATGCTGGATGCGTTTTTTCGTGTTTTTTGCTGGATTGCACCTGATGGCAAAAAACTGATGTGTGAAACCACAATCCGGCGCTAATACAAATCAATGGGGATAAAACGGATCCGGCGCCGGATCCGTTTTATCCGTTTTTTTCCGGATTGTGCCTGATGGAAAAAAACTGATGTGTGAAAGTAGCCTTAACGGATCCATCCTCCATAGACTAAAATAAACCGGATCCGGCAGAAATCATTTTGCCAATGGATCCTTTCTAACGGATCATTATAGGACATGTGAACTCAGCCCAATAGAGTTTCATAGGATGCAATTACCCCCCAAATAAGAGCGCCCCCATATGATGGCGGGGTCAGTACATAATCGCTCATCACTGATGATAATACACTATACAATGTAGCCTATGGCCGGATTACCTGTCTTCACAGTGCAGGTGCCCCATGTTCCCGGACAGGCAGGTTACAGGTGACAGCCCCAGATCTGGAGAGAAGCTGAGCCCCTCATCTAAGCTGCTGTCACAGCTGCCGGGGTCCTGGTCATCGCTGACCCCTTGTAGGACATCCAGCGTGCCGGCCATTGCGGGTCTTCTATGGATGATGGTCAGAAATTGCTGGGTGCCGGCTGCATTGGATGCAGCGCGCTGTTTATGTTTAGGTCCCTGCGCTGACAATGGCTTTCATCTGCTGCTTGTTTGAATGTCCCTCCTGTCACAGCAGAATGAATGGGTCCTGGTGATGGTCGCTACAACAAGCAGAGCGCAGAGCAGCTGACTAGTCCTCAGGAGGCTTTGAGAAGCCAAGTGTTACCCAGGTCTTGTTTGTTTGCAGGTCCAGACATCTTATAAAGCCCTAACAGTCTGCAGTAATCCGGTTACTGATCAGTGTAATTATTTCTTGCTCAGCTGCTGCTAGAAGAACAAAAAACGTCAATTTTTATAGAGAATATAAAGGAATAGGTCCCTCTGTGTGTAATGACTCTATATAATATATAGGAATAGATCCCTCTGTGTGTAATGACTCTATATAATATATAGGAATAGATCCCTCGGTGTGTAATGACTCTATATAATCTATAGGAATAGATCCCTCTATGTGTAATGACTCTATATAATATATAGGAATAGATCCCTCTGTGTGTAATGATTCTATATAATATATAGGAATAGATCCCTCTGTGTGTAATGACTATATATAATATATAGGAATAGATCCCTCTGTGTGTAATGACTCTATATAATATATAGGAATAGATCCCTCTGTGTGTAATGACTCTATATAATATATAGGAATAGATCCCTCTGTGGGTAATGACTATATATATAATCTATAGGAATAGATCCCTCTGTGTGTAATGACTCTATATAATATATAGGAATAGATCCCTCTGTGTGTAATAGCGCTATATAATATATAGGAATAGATCCCTCTGTGTGTAATGACTCTATATAATATATAGGAATAGATCCCTCTGTGTGTAATGACTCTATATAATATATAGGAATAGATCCCTCTGTTTGTAATTACTCTATATACGAGCTGCTGCTGATAAGTCTTTGGCTTTACCCAGAAAGAAACGAGATAGGATGATGAAACTTTACATTTATTCCACATACTCTCCACTGATGACATCACACTTCTTACATCGGTATTCCATGTTCTATAAGGCTACTTTCACACATCAGTTTTTTGCCATCAGGTTCAATCCGGAAAAAAACGGGTAAAACGGATCCGGTACCGCATCCGTTTATCCCCCATAGACTTGCATTGTTGCCGGATTGTACCTGATGGCTTTGCGTTGCATCCGTTTTTTTCCGGATGCGGCAAAATAATTGAATGCGGCGGCCGGATAGAACGTATCATGTAACGTTTTTTGTCCCCTTAAAAAAACCGCATTCTGCCGGATCCGGCGCAATACGGCATTGTATACAATGGGTGTCTATGCATGCCGGATCCGGCGCAATGCGGTTTAAACCGGATGCGGTGACCGCATCCGGTTTGTTAAACAGAGCATGCGCAAATTTTTTTTTTTCCTCATCACAAAACTTATAAAAGGATCCAGCACATTCTACACACTTCCTGCCGGCTCCTGACTTCAACTTCTGCTGTCCTCCAGTCCAGTGCTCCAGGGAAGAGGTATGTCCACAGTACTGTCCACAGATCACTGCTGTGAGCTGCGTACATGTACTTAGACATTTTTTTTTCTTTTTTTGCAGGTGCAGTGTTGCGGTACATTTCTGGGCATCCTGTTGCTGGGTCCTTTTATCTTCCGTGGCAGTGCAAGAGTGTTCCTGAGGTAATGTCCACAGTACTGTCCACAGATCACTGCTGTGAGCTGCGTACATGTACTTAGACATTTTTTTTTCTTTTTTTGCAGGTGCAGTGTTGCGGTACATTTCTGGGCATCCTGTTGCTGGGTCCTTTTATCTTCCGTGGCAGTGCAAGAGTGTTCCTGAGGTAATGTCCACAGTACTGTCCACAGATCACTGCTGTGAGCTGCGTACATGTACTTAGACATTTTTTTTTCTTTTTTTGCAGGTGCAGTGTTGCGGTACATTTCTGGGCATCCTGTTGCTGGGTCCTTTTATCTTCCGTGGCAGTGCAAGAGTGTTCCTGAGGTAATGTCCACAGTACTGTCCACAGATCACTGCTGTGAGCTGCGTACATGTACTTAGACATTTTTTTTTCTTTTTTTGCAGGTGCAGTGTTGCGGTACATTTCTGGGCATCCTGTTGCTGGGTCCTTTTATCTTCCGTGGCAGTGCAAGAGTGTTCCTGAGGTAATGTCCACAGTACTGTCCACAGATCACTGCTGTGAGCTGCGTACATGTACTTAGACATTTTTTTTTCTTTTTTTGCAGGTGCAGTGTTGCGGTACATTTCTGGGCATCCTGTTGCTGGGTCCTTTTATCTTCCGTGGCAGTGCAAGAGTGTTCCTGAGGTAATGTCCACAGTACTGTCCACAGATCACTGCTGTGAGCTGCGTACATGTACTTAGACATTTTTTTTTCTTTTTTTGCAGGTGCAGTGTTGCGGTACATTTCTGGGCATCCTGTTGCTGGGTCCTTTTAGCTTCCGTGGCAGTGCAAGAGTGTTCCTGAGGTAATGTCCACAGTACTGTCCACAGATCACTGCTGTGAGCTGCGTACATGTACTTAGACATTTTTTTTTCTTTTTTTGCAGGTGCAGTGTTGCGGTACATTTCTGGGCAGCCTGTTGCTGGGTCCTTTTATCTTCCGTGGCAGTGCAAGAGTGTTCCTGAGGTTGAGGTCCTGTTGTGCGTGGCCTGTAATCAAAAAAATGTCGTCTTCTGGTAGCCCGCCCTTCGGTTCACAAACTGAGGTATTTTTTTTTTTTTGGTTTTTTTTTAAAAAATACAAAAAAAAACATTTTTTTAAATCAACGACATTTACACAGGTGGCCGAAACATCACAGGAGATGCTGCCAGAAGAGGACGGAAGGGGTGGAGAAAGACACGGAGCGGGCGATCATAGTGTAAGTTTCATACAGGAATTGTTTACCACAGCACACCAAACATATAAGTAAATAATTTTTTTTTGTTTTCTTCACTAAAGGCTTCAACTTCTAGGGCTCATGATAGAGCTCCCCCAAGACCGTCCCAGGGTCGTCGTCGAGGTGGCGGTGGTCATAGTGTAAGGTTTTTTTTTTTTTTTTTTCATGTCAGTGTGAATTTTTGTCTATTTTTTTTTTTAATTTCTTTTTTCTTTCTTTGAACAGGCATCCCAGCGTGCTCCCGATTCTGACGGTGAGGAGGCCGGATTTATCAACATCGACCTCCTCATCGATGAAGTTAGAGAGAGGGAGCCGCTGTGGAACATGGCTGACCGCCGCCACGCTGATTCGATCGTAACCCGTCGACTCTGGGACGAGGTATGCCACGCAGCGGTAGAAGGTTGGGGGGAGCTCAATTCTCGTGGCCAGAAGAAACAGCGTAAGTATTCACAGTTCAGTAGGTTATGCTGCAGGATGTAATGTGTTGTATAATAACCACTTTCTGCTTTCCACTTTCAGGTGACAAACTTCAGAAGCGGTGGCGGTCTATCAGGGATCGCTTCAAAAAGGAGTTAAATCAAGAGATGCAGGCCCCGAGTGGATCCGGAGGACGCAGATCGAAGTACCGTTACTTTAGAGCGTTGTCGTTCCTCCGGACAACTATGGTGTGCAGAAGGTAAATATTCCACACAATATGTACAAAGTATAATATTTTATGTCTGTTTTTTTTTGCTTTTTTTTTTTAGTCAGGGCCAATGTATAGCAATTAAATTAATTATTGTTTTGTTTTTCCTCTTTTTAACAGCACCGTCTGCAGCACTCAGGAGCCTGCATCGAACCCGACAGGAGCGATCCCTGAACAGTCCGCCACTGGTGAACACACGCACAGACCCCACCCATCTGAACCTTCCCTTCCATCTACATCTGTCCCATCCACCTGCGCTGGAGCTTCCCGTGAGACTTCATTACCTGAAGCTGCTGGTGATGAGATAGCTTTTCCCCTACCCCACCCCTCTGACACTGCTGCCCTCAGTAGAACACCTTTGGGTTCTGGGCGTCAGCGTCATAGGGGTCAGGAAAAGAGCTATGCGCCAGAGTTCTTGCATCTAAATGCAGCCTTCCAGAACGCCATTCAATTATTATCAGAACAAAATCGTGCATCTTTTAGCTTCCTAAATGCAAATATGGAAAAAAATACACACGAATTGTGCACGCGTCTGGACAGGCTGCATTTAGATGCAAGTAAATCTCCCAATCATTGTTTTTTTCAAGCCGTACTAGAGCGCATGGAAAAGCTATCTCTTGACCATCAGATGCATGTAATGCAAGCCACACGGAAGGCTCTGGGGCAGGTTGACTCCCAACCACCTCCACCCACCCCTACAAGACCACCTGCCCCCCCTCCAGCCATTGTCCCTACTCCCCCTGCTGCCCATTACCAGCCTGCTGCCCAGTACCAGCCTGCAGCCCAGTACCAGCCTGCTGCCCAGTACCAGCCTGCTGCCCAGTACCAGCCTGCTGCCCAGTACCAGCCTGCTGCCCAGTACCAGCCTGCTGCCCAGTACCAGCCTGCGGCCCAGTACCAGCCTGCGGGCCAGTACCAGCTCCCAACCACATCTGCCCCTACACTTCCTACCCACTACCACATCTCGCCTTCCACAACCATCATGACCCCAACTCAAACCACTAATTCACCCGCCACCTCTTCTGTCTCCCAATCCCTCCACTCCACCCCTCAATCCTTACCAAATCCCATCCCATCTCCTGGTTTCCCTCTTGGTTTCTCTACCACACCTTCATCTTCTGTTACTTCCCCACCACCACCACCAACACCACTTTCCACCCTCAATACTCCAACTGTGCGTGTGTTCCCACCTGTCAGCCCCTCCAGTACTATCTCCACCCCAAGCCCAAGATTTACAAATTTATAATTTATTTATCTATGTAATAAAAAATAAACGTTTTTGGTTGAAAAGTATTTATTTGTTCTTGTTTTTTTTGGTGTGAATATTATTTAGCAAGTTAAGTTAATAATAAGGTAATACAAAAACATAACATGTTGTAATTTGACGGGGTAAAAATTACAAATTTTTAAAGCGAGTGAAAGATTAAAATTAACAAGGTTAACAAGATATTATTTAATTTATTTATAATTATTTTTATTTGTTATAAAACTGAAGAAAAATCTTACACCATTTGATCTTGCCAATCTACTCTACCTTCTGGGGACACAAAATAGTTAGCATATATGTCACGGATTGTTGAACAGGCAACACTACTCCTAAATCCAGGACTGGTGTAGTCAGACAAAGCGGTGGATTCCAAACTCTGGTCATCCAACGACAAAGGTTCCTTTGTTAAAACAAAATTGTGCAGTACCACACATGCTTTCACTATTTCATCAACAGTTTCAATGTTTAAATTAATGGCTGTTAACAAGACTCGCCATTTGCTGGTTAGTATCCCAAAGGAGCATTCCACCATTCTTCTGGCTCTGGATAATCTGTAATTATATATTTTTTGTGTTTGCGTCAATCCACGGCTTGCATATGGCTTCAATAGATGTTGGGAGAGTTGAAAGGCTTCGTCGGCCACAAAAACAAAGGGCATTGGGGGCTCACATGTGCCAGGAAGAGGTCTTGCAGGAGGGAAATCAAAAGTATTCCCATAGATTCGCCGCCCCATTGGGGACATTTTAAAGACCTGAGAGTCATTGGATCTCCCATATGCGCCAATGTCCACTGAGATGAATTTGTATTCCGCATCCGTTATTGCCATTAGGACAATTGAAAAATACTTTTTATAATTGTAGTATTCTGACCCCGAAGCAGCAGGTTTCACAATTCTGATATGTTTGCCGTCCACTGAGCCAAGGCAATTTGGAAACTGACAAATGTTATAGTATTGTTCAGCAATTGCAAGCCATCTTTCCCTGGTGGGCTGGGGGATGAAATCCTCATGGAGGCAATCCCACAAGGCTTGGCAAGTGTCTCTAATGATTCCCGAGATGGTGGAAATTCCTAGTCGAAACTGGTAGTGGAGGGATGAAAGCGACTCTCCAGTTGCAAGGAATCTGTAAAGGAAAGACAATAATTATAAAAAAATAATAGCAAACACATTACAGTTAAAAGTCAATTTACAGGAGGATACAATTTAAAAAAAAAAAAACTTACCTAAGCGTAACCAGCAAACGCTCCTCGGGTGTTATAGAGAACCGGCTGTAGGTGTCCGTTTTACGGATGTTGTCCGCAACAAGGCCAAGGAGGACGTCAAAATTATTCACTGCCATCCGGACATAGCTTGTGAATTTTTCATGGTTTCCACGGAGCTCCAGGTATAGGGTTGAAAACACCCCACGTGTCAGTCTCTGGGCAGTCAGGGGATGGATCCAAAAGCGTCGATGTCGCTGACGCCTCAGTCGCTGTCGCTCCTTTTCTCTGACGATGATAGCCAAGCGATTTGCCTCAAATATAAAATCTGCAGCGATCTTTGTGTAATTTGCAAGAATAGCATCCATGGTTTCTGCTTGTCTCTGTCTTCATTCTGTCATATATGCTTCAAAATACTGTATATATACTATATGTTCCCAATAGCCAATCAGAATACGGAACTCGTTAATTGTTTGTTTAGTGTTTAAAAAACGGATCCGTCAAAAAACGGACATAACGGATGCAAAACGGATGCAAACCGGACCCACCGGATCCGTTTTTTAACGGATCCGTCTTAAACGGATCCGCAAAAAAACGGATCCGGTGGGTCCGGTTGGCTCCGGTTTGCACAACAAAAACGGAAACGTTGGATACGGCAAAAAAAAGGACTGTGCCTGAATACAGAAAACTGATGTGTGAAAGTAGCCTAAGCCTAGCAAAAAGAAGGATTTCGGTTGTGCCTCAAACCAGGCATCTGTAGTAGCCATGGTATCAGAAATGGTGTGAAATTTGGTACCCTTGAGGTGTTTCTTCAGGTTTGGAAACAGATGATAGTCAGAGGGAGCAAGATCTGGTGAATAAGGTGGGTGGTCAACCAGCTGGAAGCCCAGCTCTGCCAGTTTTGCCGTGGTCACTTATACAGTGTGAGTGGAGGCGTTGTCTTGCAGGAACAAGATTACTCTGGACAGCTTGCCGCACCTTTTGGCCTTCAGAGCTGCCTTCAATTGGTATAAAAAGTTCAATGTAATACCTTGCGTTGTTGGTGGAACCCTTTTGAAGGTAGTCCACTAGCAGCACACCCTCCTTATCCCAGAACACAGCCGCCATCACCTTAGAGGCTGATTTTTTCACCCTGAACTTCTTTGGACGAGGAGAACCACCGTGCCTCCACTCTTTTGACTGTTCTCAGGGTCATACAAATAAATCCAGGTCCCATCCATAGTGACCAGTTGATCCAGGGAGTTATCAGTCTGGAAACGCTGACATGTTTGTGACTCTGCTGGGGGTTCTGCCTTAACCACTAGAAATTGGGATTTGTATTTGTCCCCGACAGAACCACACACTTCAAATACACAACTTTGGACTCTGAGACTTTTGTTTTCTAACCCGTATCCATTTCTGAAGTCAGGAGCAGGAGAGCAGTGGACTACGATATTGTTTCTGACTTGAAACTTCAAAAACTGATTAAAAAAAAAAAGCACAAAGGAGCCCATAGAGCGAAGATCTTTTAATTCCTCTGTGTTTACTTTTTGGAGACTTCACTGTTCCTCCCATGAATAGACTGTACACAACTATAAATCCCTGAACTATTACAGATAAATGGTCTGTTGCCAGTAATGTTTACCAGAGATACCGGCGTGGATAGTTTTTAAACAAACAAAAAAAAAAATATATATATTTATTTTTTTTAGTACGGTATATTTTTAGTACTTTAGTACGGTATATTTTTTTATACAGTATATATATACATATATACCATATACACATATATATATATATACTTTTAAAAGTAACTGATACATCTAATAAATAGAAGAAAATAAACATAATGTTGTTTATTTAATAGTTCAATTGGTCCATCTTAAATGTTATCTCCGCAAGACCCCCATGGAGTTTTACTTCTCTGAATTGCTTTTTTTGTATTATCGAATTATAGATTTTTATTGTTTTATTTTATATATATATATATATATATATATATATATAAAATTATTATTATATTTTATATTATTTATTATTTAATTATATTATATTTTATATATTTATATTTTATTTATATTTCATGTAACTTATCCATCTCTATGATCAAATTGTTGTATATTGGTTAATAAATATAGATGTGCACATGACTGTTTTATTGGGGGGAGTTAGGGAGGAAGAAAGAAAGTAAACCAAGAACTTGTGTCCAAAAGATGCATTTTTGCTTTTTTTGACACTGGAACAGAACATGAAATGCAATACACAAGCTTTATTTTTCAGATGATGTAACATTCTCTAGGTACAGGAATGTTTTCAGGCAATTTTTACCAGAGATTTTTATATCATGTATTTTTCGGACTATAAGGCGCAGTTTTTTCCCCCCAAAATTTGGGAGGAAAGTGTGTGTGTAAGGGGGATCATATAGTTCAAAGCGTACCTGGCTCATTGTGGAGGGGAAGTGTGGCGCCCTGGACAAGCCAGGACGTCACAGGTACTGCGCCAACACACCCCACACCCCGGTCAGGCACACCAAAGTCAAACAAAAATCCTTGTTGCCTTCCTCCAGGGGCTGATGTCCACACCAGGGGGTGGGCCAGGCGGTTGGTCCCGCCCACCGAGGAGTTCACAGTCCTGGAGGCGGGAAAGGAGTCAGATAGAGATAGAGTTTTGGAAGTGGAGAAGTGAAGTTGTAGAAGAGCAATCTGACAGCGTCCGGGTGTGTGGCCCAGACGGTACAGCAAGGTTGGCAGACGGTGGTGACCGTCTGCAGGAGAGGCTTATTGGAGCTAGCCGTAAGGACCATGGACGGGCGGTGGCCCGGCGGTACCGGACCGGTACGCAAAGAGAAGCCAGCACCAACCGGCAGGGGCTTACGGACCCCGACAAGGCTAGGAGTCGCCGCTGAAATTGTAAAATCCATTAGCGAAGGGAACCTCCGGGGTTTCCCAGCAGCCAAGTCCCGATTGACGGCAACAGTCCAACCGATAGAGGGAAACACAGTCACTGCCAAGGCTACAGTTCCCAGGGCCAGAGCCTGCGGGCAAAAGGGGCTCCTTCAGCAACCTTCAAAGCTGGGGAGCGGGTTACCGGTGGGAACCCATTGGAACCGTACACAACACACAGGTGCAGGGAAAGGCAGTCACCATCAACCTGCCGGGAGGAGAGACACCGCAGCCGTCTGTGGGACGTGTCCATCCAGCCGTCTGTTTTACCGGAGACTTTGTGTTCATGATTGGCTAAGTGAGTACCACCGTGCCGTGCGGCACAGCGCTGCCCCCGCGACCCTGCACCTCACCAGGCCCCGTAACCCGCCTGCCATCCATCCCTACCCCATCACCGGGCCCCGGGACAACCAACCCCCTACCCACGGAGGGGAGAACCAACATCCAAGCTGCTCCCTGTCATCGCTCCCGGGATCCCCGTCCAGAGCAGCGGTGGTGTCTCAACCTCACCACAACCGTGGGTGGCGTCACGGACAATATCCCTAAATCACACCAAACCGCCCCCTTTTCACTCACGGGCGAGGAACGCCGCTCGAGTCCCCGGGATCCGGCCCACCGCTCGAGCCACCACCGAGCAGCAGCAGCAGCCGGACCCGAGCAGTGGGAGAGCGCAGCGTCACCTCCTCCGTCCGCGACAGAAGCAGCAATGGTGAAGTGTGGTCACAGGATGCAGGAGCGAGCTCACTATGGCAGGAAGAAATCAGCAGCAGGGGTGGGGTGATTATGTGTGCCTGCCATTAAAGTGAATGAATATTCACTGCTCCTCACGCACACCTCTCAGCATTTGAGTTTCAGCTCCAAAAACTCCTAAAAAAACCCCTCTTGGCTCACTATGGGGGTGGAGGCTGCAGTGGCGGGGGAGAGGGGTCACAGGAGGTAGGAGTGGGGTCACCGTGGCAGGAAGCCATCAGCAGCAGAGGTGATGTGATCATGTGTGCCTGCCATTAAAGAGAATGAATATTCACTGCTCCTCACACCCACCTCTCAGCATTAGAGTTTCAGCTTCAAAAACTCCTTTGTCTATTTTGTGATTTTTGTTTTTGTTTTTTGATCCATAAAAAAGAAATATAAAAAGATACCCCTAAAGGTTTTTTTCACCATTTCAGTGCACTCTTGATTTTTTGGGATACTGTACAGTAAATGCTACGAACTACACCTCCTCCTGCAAAACAAAAACAAAACAAGCCCTCATAAAGCTGTATGATTGAAAATATAAAGTAATAAGTGTTAAAGACTGTAGAAAAAAAGTGCATAAAAAATGAAACAGCAAAAAGACTCAGCGGGAAATAGAACGTTCCTGCAGAATGTGTCAGGATGACTTCCCCCTGCAGTACCGCGCTGTGACCACCAGAGGGCAGTGCGCTGTGATCTGCTCAGCCGGAAGCGGCCGCACCATAGAGCGCTGTGCTGGCTGCTGGGGCGGAAGTGACCGGCCAGTGCAGGAGGCCACACGTGGGTTTCGCGTGGATCATGGGGAAGTCGGGGAAGCTCCGCTCCGGGACCGGAGGGAAAGTGAAGCGCTGGAGGAAGGGACACAGCAGCGACAGCAACCCGCAGGACAAGCGGCACCGGGAGGCGGCCAGGAGCAGGTTCTTCAGCCGACCGTCAGGTGAGAGGTGACCGGCGAGCGCTGCGGAGGGGCTCATCAGCTGACCTCCTTTAAGGGATTCCCCACTTTATGTCACTCTTCATTTTTTTTCTGTTCAAATACTCCTAAAATGTGGAAAAATGCATCTCCACCATTGAGAGAGGCTTCAGAGCTTGTGATAAGTGTTGGTTCTGTGGAAGAACTTGTTGTTTTGTGTTTATATTTGATCAGCTTCTTTTTGAGACTCACACGACGCGTTTTCATTTATGAAATTGTGGATTTTACATCCTGGCAGTTGGACTTTTCCAGTTGCAGTTTGAGCACCATTTTCTTTTCTTTTCTTCCCCATCTTAAATTGGGAAGGAGGGCAGTTAGAATTCTTTATTTTTAACCCCTTCACACCATGGCCATTGTTAGTTTGACTCTTTTTTTTTTTTTTTTTAATCCGTCAATATTGCCATACGAGGGCTTGTTTTCCGCGGGATGAGTTGAACTTTTAAATTACATAATTTATTTTACCAAATAATGTACTGGAAAATGGGGGGGGAAAAATTGCTGTGAAATTACAAAAATAAAAAATTGCAATTCAACTTTTTTTTAATTTAAATAAATCTTTATTTTTCTATAGCGTTAACATATTCCGCAGTGCTTCACATATATCAGGAATGCTGTCCCCATTGGGGCTCACAATCTAAATTCCCTATTTGTATGTTTTTGGAGTGTGGGAAGAAACCGGAGAACTCGGAGGAAATCCACGCAAACACGGGGAGAACATACAAACTCTTTGCAGATGGTGTCCTTGGTGGCATTTGAACCCAGGACCCCAGCGCTGCAAGGCTGCAGTGCTAACCACTGAGCCACCACAAGATTGCAGTGCTAACCACTGAGCCACCACAAGATTGCAGTGCTAACCACTGAGCCACCACAAGATTGCAGTGCTAACCACTGAGCCACCACAAGATTGCAGTGCTAACCACTGAGCCACCACAAGATTGCAGTGCTAACCACTGAGCCACCACAAGATTGCAGTGCTAACCACTGAGCCACCACAAGATTGCAGTGCTAACCACCGAGCCGCCTACCATACCATTTACCATACTCACTATATGTTTAGGCCCCTTATTACACATCAGTTTTTTGCCATCAGTCACAATCCGTTTTCTCAACGGATCCGTTGCAGATTGTGGCTAGACTGATGCAACGGATCCATTTTCGATGGATCCAACTAGCTGGGGGCTAAATAATATATTGTAGCATGCTCAGTTAAAAAAAATGGAATCAGTCTCCGGATTCCGTCATTTGACGGATTACAACGGCTCCTGCGCCCATAGGCTTCCATTCCAACAAACGACGGACGGGGACGGATCCGGCGCTCTCCTTTTTTTCGATGTAAACAAAAAGTGTTGCTGTGGACGCTGTCTCCGTCCCACGGACAAACATTTTTCGACAGATCCATCGAATGACGGATGAAAAGTGAGGCCATCCGTCGCTAATACAAGTCAATGAGAAAAAATTGATCCAGCGGCTTCAGTCGCCAGATCCATTTTTTTTTTTTTTGAAAATTCAACGGATTGTGACTGATGGCAAAAAACTGATGTTTGAAAAGGGCCTTAACACTAGAAGTCCCAGGAATTTCGAGCTCCGTAGGGTTCCAATGGTGGAAATGTTAAATGACCCCTCTCTGGGACTTCGTATTAAACCGGCCTGGCAGCATGATTCCCCAGATCAGAACGAGTTTGTTGATACCGAACATGTAGAAGTTTTTTTTTTCTTTTTATTTAACTGTTAAAAAAAAAATCTAGAACTTTGTAAAATAATAAACACAAAAAATACATTAAGATTTTTTTTTTATTTCCATTTTCTCTGGACTGTAACACTCTCACTTTTCAGGATCTGGGGCTCGGCTTATTTTTTGTGCTCTGAGCTGATGTACCATTTTTGGGTAGATGTAATGTTTTGATTGCCTCTTATTGTATTTTATTGTACTGTTGCGGTGACCAAGAATTGTGAAGTTTTTATATATTTTTTTGTTCCGCTGTTTACAGAGTGGAGTAAATCATTTTATATTTTGATTGACGTTTCTGAACAAAGCGATAGTAAATATGTATTTGCTAATTTCTATTTTTAATGGGGGCAAAAGGAGGGTTACTTGAACGGTTTCATTTTTCTAAAACTTTTTATATTGTCCTATTATTTATATCCTCTAAAGGGCCATTTACACGCTGCGACATCGTTAACGATTTATCGTCGGGGTCACGGTGTTTGTAACGCACATCCGTCGTCGTTAGCGACATCGCAGCGTGTGACAAGTACGAGCGACCTTCAATGATTGCAAAAGAGGTAAAAATCGTTTGTTTTGGAGAGGTCGTTTATTTACCAAAAATCGTTGTATGTGCAGTAACGAGGTTGTTCCTCCGTCCTGCGGCAGCACACATCGCTGTGTGTGACACCTCAGGAACGAGGAACCTCTCCTTACCTGCGCCCGGCCACAATGCGGAAGGAAGGAGGTGGGCGGGATGTTACATCCCACTCATCTCCGCCCCTCCACTTCTATTGGTTGGGCGGCCGATAGTGACGTCGCTATGACGCAGAACGAACCGCCCCCTTAGAAAGGAGACGGTTCGCCGGTCACAGCGACGTCGCTATGCAGGTAAGTAGTGTGACGGGTCCGGGCGATGTTGTGCGCCACGGGCAGCGATGTGCCCGTGATGCACAACCGACGGGAGCGGGTACGCTCGCTACAGAGATCGCAGCGTGTAAAGCGGCCTTTAGGCTATGCTCACATTTCCGTTTTTTTTTTAGCATCAGTCGCCTGCGTTGCTTGACGCTTGTGACTGTTGCGTTGTACAATGGGTGACAAGAATTGTCATGAATAAGCAGATTTCGCTTTCAGTGTAAAAACGAGAGAGAGCGATCAGCCGATCTCCCGGCGGCCAGCTATTGTGAGCGATCAGCTGATGGGCCGGCTGCTGTGAGCGATCAGCTGATGGGCCGGCTGCTGTGAGCGATCAGCTGATGGGCCGGCTGCTGTGAGCGATCAGCTGATGGGCCGGCTGCTGTGAGCGATCAGCTGATGGGCCGGCTGCTGTGAGCGATCAGCTGATGGGCCGGCTGCTGTGAGCGATCAGCTGATGGGCCGGCTGCTGTGAGCGATCAGCTGATGGGCCGGCTGCTGTGAGCGATCAGCTGATGGGCCGGCTGCTGTGAGCGATCAGCTGATGGGCCGGCTGCTGTGAGCGATCAGCTGATGGGCCGGCTGCTGTGAGCGATCAGCTGATGGGCCGGCTGCTGTGAGCGATCAGCTGATGGGCCGGCTGCTGTGAGCGATCAGCTGATGGGCCGGCTGCTGTGAGCGATCAGCTGATGGGCCGGCTGCTGTGAGCGATCAGCTGATGGGCCGGCTGCTGTGAGCGATCAGCTGATGGGCCGGCTGCTGTGAGCGATCAGCTGATGGGCCGGCTGCTGTGAGCGATCAGCTGATGGGCCGGCTGCTGTGAGCGATCAGCTGATGGGCCGGCTGCTGTGAGCGATCAGCTGATGGGCCGGCTGCTGTGAGCGATCAGCTGATGGGCCGGCTGCTGTGAGCGATCAGCTGATGGGCCGGCTGCTGTGAGCGATCAGCTGATGGGCCGGCTGCTGTGAGCGATCAGCTGATGGGCCGGCTGCTGTGAGCGATCAGCTGATGGGCCGGCTGCTGTGAGCGATCAGCTGATGGGCCGGCTGCTGTGAGCGATCAGCTGATAGAGACATTGACTTGAATGATTAAACACAAGATCTGAGCATGCGCAGTGAAAACAAAAGGATTCTGCTGCTCAGTTACATGCTGCGTTCCTGCCGCCCGACGGTCAGTCTTTCCACGACTGATCAGTCGGGCGGCGGATGCAACGTAAGGGCATCAGTTGCAATCTGCCACTCATACAAGTCTATGGGAACAACTGAATCCGCTAAACGGATTGCGTTGATTATCAGAGCGGTGGATTGTGACTGATCTTAAATCCGATTGCTTGTGCTGTACAGAGCAGTACATCAGCATCAGCCCCACTCTGTGTGGCAGAAATCTCGATCTCCTATGAATGTCGCTCGCAGCTGGCGTTCACAGGAGGATGGTAATGACACACACTAGTCCTCAACTGACCCCCGCCTGTCATGACAACCGATCTCGTCATGGGGCCTCCAATGGGAGCAGGCAATGGTGCTGGTGCGTGTTATATCCTGATGTCAGAGATTGACAGCGGGGTTTACCTGGTTATCAGCCACGGTCAGATCTCCGATCTTCCTGTGCCTGTTAAAGGCAGATGATGGCCGATTTAAATCAGCCGACGTGCGGGGAAAGATGCGGGCTTGGCATGTGAGCCCTTATCAAAGGCATGGACACACTGTTGATGTAAATATGTCATGAAGGGGATCCATTATTTTTCTTTTAAATATCACAATACTTTAAAAAAAAAAATTAAACTTTCCATGGAGGGAGCTTGTTTTCTGCACAGGAAGCTGTGGTTTTTATTCGCAACATTTTGGGGTAGTCTAGTCTTGAGCCTGTCTCATACACCTGCACGATCATGAAGAGGTTAGTGGACCCTTCCATGCCAATTTTTATCTCGGAGCCCCTGTGGATTCCTTTTTTTGTGTACATTGTGCTTCTGAACCCCGGCCTTCTCCTGTTCTCCGAAGTCGTTTTCTCAGTGTAAGTCTGGCACAACATCAAGGCTGTCATAGACCTAAAGAAAACACCTTCCCGTCTGCACAGAAGACTCCGTGTGATCCGGATCGTCCGAACTGTGCATGATGGGACTGTAATAACGCTGGTAGTCGTGCAGCACATACTCACGTGGTCTCATGCTGTCCTGCTCTCCTCTCCAGGGAAAAGTGATCTGACTGTAGACGCCCTAAAGCTCCACAATGATCTCCAGTCCGGGTCCTTCACCGTCCAGAAGAAGCCTGAAGAAGGCATGGAAGAGGAAACGGAAATGGCCGTCACCGAGAAGTCGGGGGCCACCTTCCTGAGCGGATTGTCGGACTGCACCAATGTCACCTTTGGCAAAGTGCAGAGATACTGGGAGTCCAACTCCGCGGCTCATAAAGAGGTGAGAACATCCCAAAGGGGCTGTGCACATTAGGTTATGTTCACGCTATGCATTTTTGCTGTTTTTATTTTTATGTAAATTATCAGTTTTTGCAGTGTTTTTACTAAAAACAAATGCAGGTACAGGAGGATGTGAAACCCATTTATTTTTGATTTTTTTTTTTTTTTCCTAAATATGACCATAGTCTTCTCCTGACTCAAAGTACAGTTTTAGTGATATATGTTAAAATGTTAAAGCAAACAATGCCTGACCAGCCCAATGCCCTACCAATGTGAAAAGTGTAAAAAAAAAAGCCCTTCCAATGTGAAGTGTAGACAAAGCTCTTCCAATGTGAAAAGCGTAAAAATGCCCTGCCGAAGGGAAACGGCGGAAACGCTGCCCTGCCGAAGGGAAACGGCGGAAACGCTGCCCTGCCGAAGGGAAACGGCGGAAACGCTGCCCTGCCGAAGGGAAACGGCGGAAACGCTGCCCTGCCGAAGGGAAACGGCGGAAACGCTGCCCTGCCGAAGGGAAACGGCGGAAACGCTGCCCTGCCGAAGGGAAACGGCGGAAACGCCGCCCTGCCGAAGGGAAACGGCGGAAACGCTGCCCTGCCGATTTGTTAAAGGGAATGTCACCAGGTTTTTTTTTCCAAATCTGAAGGCAGCATAACGTAGGGGCAAAAATCCTGATTCCAGTGATGTCACTTACTGGGCTGCTTAGTGTGGTTTTGATAAAATCACTGTTTAATCAGCAGTAGATTATCATTAGAGGACTTCTTGGCGTGCTGCAGGTAATCCAGTATGTTCATGAGCTCTGTGTTACTGCTAGATCTGCAGCAGAGAAAAGTGATTTTATCAAAATGACAAACATCTCAGTGAGTGACACATCACTGGAATCAGGATCTCTGTCTCTACATTATGCTGCTCTCAAATGAGGGAGCAAAAACCTGGGGACAAATTCCCTTTAAGTCCACGATGCCCAACTATGGGATCCTTTAAAACCTCAGCAAGAAAAGCAGCGTAAAAGGAAAACCTGTTTTGTCTGCAACTTTTTTTTTACTGCCAAGTGATCAGGTTTTGGCTGCAGAAAAAAAAAGCATTGTGTGAACATAACCTTACTCTGCCAGATTTGGTGACTGCGGAGTCCAGAAATGTGGACATGCTGATTCTCATCTAGGACAGCTTTTCTTATATATTAGAGGTGGAGACCATGCACCGAACCAGAACAAAAGACCGCATTACACAGCTCCACATAGAGGCTACAAGAGGTGAGCGATAGAATTGCAAAAAAATACATGCATTTTAACTAAAAGAACAACAAAATGCCTCTGAAGGTGTCAGTTTTCCTTTAAGTCCTTAAATAGGCAAGTGTCTTTTATTATTAGTCCCGTATTGTGCAATATGTAAGATACACACTCATTATTCAGAGCAGAGGCTGTACGCTGTCACATTCAGCAGAGCAGTCAGCTATGTGATGGAGGTGCATGAACTCTACAACGGCACAATGCCTGGACTTTTCTAATGAAAGTCGCTTTGTTTTCAAGAAGCAAATTATCTATAAAAAATAATGCACATTTATTTGTGGCTTTTAACCATGAACTTTTACAGTAAATTTTTTTTTTTTTTTTTTTTTTTTAGATTTGCGCCGTGCTGGCGGCTGTGACTGAAGTGATCCGATCCCAGGGAGGAAATGAGACGGAGACGGAATACTTTGCAGCTCTGGTGAGATTTCTCCTCCATCCGTCGGGGGGGGGGGGGGGGGGGGGAAGGTGCAACTTCAAGTTTACATAATTAGGTCGCTGACAACTAAAATTTTTGGGGTTACGTTATCCCTATAATCAGTGATAAAATTACCCTCTTACCCATGTGTGGATCTTGTTTATTGACACTTATCCGCTGTTTGCTCGCAGATGACGACCCTCGAGGCGGTGGAGTCGTCCGAGTCTTTGGCCGCAGTCGCCTATCTGCTCAATCTGGTTATGAAGAGGTCGGTGGATTTATCCTTATACCTATGAAGGTCATTTAATGTATCGCACCTCATTTATTATCATTTGCATTGGTCGTGTGTGTGTTTTCTATCAGGGTGCCAGGTCCTGTGCTGATTAAGAAGTATTCGGACACGTCGAAGGCGTTTATGGACATCCTGGCGTCACAGGCAAATAAAGGCAGCGTCTCTGCTGTCCGATGGGTGCGTGGTCCTCACTGGGGTCTCATTTCCATACATTGCATTTGCATGGCGAGATGATGTTTTCTCCGTTTGCTGCAAAAGCTCCTAGAAATGTAACGTCTATATTGCAGATTATCTCCTGCCTGGCGGTGCTGCTGCGCAAACAGGAGCTCTCCGTGTGGAGCTACCCGTCCACCCTGCAGGTCTACCACGGGATACTGAGCTTCACTGTCCATGCAAAACCAAAGGTAAGATAAAGGATCCGTTCACGTTGCTCTGACAAGCTGCTATATTCTTAGGTGGGAATTGGAAATTTACTAAATTCTTGATTTTGCTTCCATGATTTTTTAGATTCGTAAGGCAGCGCAGCTTGCTGTGTGCTCCATCTTAAAAGGCAGCGAGTTCATGTTTTCTGATTCACCCCCCACTCACCACCCGGCCGCCCCATCCACCGCTAAATTCTGTATCCAGGAAATAGAGAAATCTGGAGGTAAGAGACCTGGACAGGGTCCGCTGCTGCCCCGTCTCCCGACTGTGGGCCCTGCTGCTTCCCCTCCTCTCCCTTGACTGTGGACCCGCCGCCTCCCCCCTCCTCTCCCTTGACTGTGGGGCCGCCGCCTCCCCTCCTCCTCTCCCTTGACTGTGGGGCCGCCGCCTCCCCTCCTCCTCTCCCTTGACTGTGGGGCCGCCGCCTCCCCCTCCTCCTCTCCCTTGACTGTGGGGCCGCCGCCTCCCCCTCCTCCTCTCCCTTGACTGTGGGGCCGCCGCCTCCCCCTCCTCCTCTCCCTTGACTGTGGGGCCGCTGCCTCCCCCTCCTCCTCTCCCTTGACTGTGGGGCCGCCGCCTCCCCCTCCTCCTCTCCCTTGACTGTGGGGCCGCCGCCTCCCCCTCCTCCTCTCCCTTGACTGTGGGGCCGCCGCCTCCCCCTCCTCCTCTCCCTTGACTGTGGGGCCGCCGCCTCCCCCTCCTCCTCTCCCTTGACTGTGGGGCCGCCGCCTCCCCCTCCTCCTCTCCCTTGACTGTGGGGCCGCCGCCTCCCCCTCCTCCTCTCCCTTGACTGTGGGGCCGCCGCCTCCCCCTCCTCCTCTCCCTTGACTGTGGGGCCGCCGCCTCCCCCTCCCCCTCTCCCTTGACTGTGGGGCCGCCGCCTCCCCCTCCCCTGACTATGGGGCCGGGGGTCCGCTATCACTGCCCCCTGATTTTAATTGCTTTCATAGATTTAAACCCATTTTTTCCTGTTATTTCCCTGCTGTGCATAGGCAGTAAAGAAGCCACCACCACCCTGCACATGCTGTCACTGCTAAAGGAGGTGCTGCCATGCTTCCCTGTCATCTTGGTGAAGTCCTGTTGTGAGACTTTGCTGAAAGTCATGACCTTAAGCCACGTGGTGAGTCCTACATGTTATAGTATATATGCATATAAGGCCACAGGCCAGGAGAACCTCGGAGTCCTTTTTGCATGGTAGGGGAATTTTGAAGAGGAGCTTTTCTAGTTTTGTTTGCTTTAGTGGATACTTTCATTACCCGCGGAGTGGCCATTGTGGAGAAATAGCTCTGTTATTCCTACTGGAAATGCAAGAATAAAATGACAACTGGGTGTTACCGTTCCTCCTGAGAATTCCTTGCAAAATTAGTGATGGTGATGTCCCACCTCGATAATAGAGCGGGTGAAGTCCTGATGGAACTCTGCTTCTCCTTTTACTTTTTTTTCTTCTGCTGAGTGGCCCAATCACCTGGACGTGCAGAGTATTGGGGGTGAAGCGCCATTAAAGGGGTTTGGGCTGGCCGTAGTCCCCCACGTAGCCACTAAATATAGAAATGGCCCCTTCATTCTTTGGATTGGTGGCCGTCCCAGAGGGACATTCGCTGGTTCATTGAGCGGCTGAGCCCATTACTGCAGCGCATGGATGGGACTTGCCTGTTAATGGGACAGACTTGGCACCTGTAGATGGCGCCGTCACCATTGTCTTGCTGTAATGAAGGGTCTCTTTTCTGCAGATGATCACCGCCTGTGCCATGCAAGCTTTTCATGCCTTCTTCAACTCCAGCCCGAATTCCCAAGCTCTTACAGCGGAGCTCAATGCTCAGATCATCACTGTAAGTATAAATCCGCCATCTCCCTCCATTTACGATTTTACTGTATAGTCCGACATATATATATTCTTACTGCTTATCCCGACAGGCGCTGTACGACTATCTCCCCAACGAGAATGACCTGCAGCCCATGCTGGCCTGGCTCGCTGTCATGGAACAAGCTCACATAAATTTGTCCCGGTATGGAAGCCAAATTCTTATAATGCGGAGCACACAAAAAAAATGTACCGTGTTTTTAAGATGCACTGAATTATAAGACGCCACCCAAATTGAGGAAAAAAAAAGGGGGGTTCCGTCTTACAATCCAGGGGTGTCTTACCGTGGAGCGGGGTCACAGGAGGCAGGGGCGGTGGTGGAGCGGGGTCACAGGAGGCATGGGTGGTGGTGGAGCGGGGTCACAGGAGGCAGGGGAGGTGGTGGAGCGGGGTCACAGGAGGCAGGGGCGGTGGTGGAGTGGGGTCACAGGAGGCAGGGGCGGTGGTGGAGCGGGGTCACGGGAGGCAGGAGCGGTGGTGGAGCGTGGTCACGGGAGGCAGGGGCGGTGGTGGAGCGGGGTCACGGGAGGCAGGGGCGGCGGCTGAGCGGGGTCACGGGAGGCAGGGGCGGCGGCTGAGCGGGGTCACGGGAGGCAGGGGCGGCGGCTGAGCGGGGTCACGGGAGGCAGGGGCGGCGGCTGAGCGGGGTCACGGGAGGCAGGGGCGGCGGCTGAGCGGGGTCACGGGAGGCAGGGGCGGCGGCTGAGCGGGGTCACGGGAGGCAGGGGCGGCGGCTGAGCGGGGTCACGGGAGGCAGGGGCGGCGGCTGAGCGGGGTCACGGGAGGCAGGGGCGGCGGCTGAGCGGGGTCACGGGAGGCAGGGGCGGCGGCTGAGCGGGGTCACGGGAGGCAGGGGCGGCGGCTGAGCGGGGTCACGGGAGGCAGGGGCGGCGGCGGAGCGGGGTCACGGGAGGCAGGGGCGGCGGCGGAGCGGGGTCACGGGAGGCAGGGGCGGCGGCGGAGCGGGGTCACGGGAGGCAGGGGCGGCGGTGGAGCAGGACGCTGCTGTGGGTGGTGCAGCGGGTGTCCCAGATGGTCGCTGCGGACGTTGAGGCAGGAACATCCAGAAACTGTTGGCGGTAGCAGCTTCAAATAAAGGTGCCCGGAGTCGGTGCGTGTGTAGATAGGGTTGTCATCTGCGCACGTGCCGCCTCCTACCCATAAATCTCCCAGCAGCGGACTTAAGGAAAATGGCGCCTGGGCGAGATCTTGGCTTGTCATTGAGCTGATGGCGCGTACGCAGATTGCGCCATAAGCTCAATGTCAAACCAAGATCTCGTCCATGTGCCATTTTCCTCAAGTCCGCTGCTGGGAGATATATGGCTGGAAGGCACCACGTGCGCAGACGAGAACTCAATCTACGCACGCGCCATTATTTGAAGCCGCTACCACCGATGTTTGCAGGATGGCCCCCTCCTCATCGCCATTAGCACAGCGCCCATAGTATTGCCCCTGCCTTTTGCTACCCCTCTTCACCACCTCCCAGTAAACTACATTCAGATCATAAGATGCACCCTTCATCCCCCCCAAAAATAAATTTTGGGAGGAAAAGTGTCTTATAATCCAAAGATATGGTATTTCTATGGATGTGTGGTGATGTCCTGCAGTATAATCTTTCTCCAGTAGATGGCAGTCGCCTATCTCTCGGGCTTGTGCTGTTGATACATCCATCACACAGAAGAGCTCAAACGGGCGACCTCGATCCCACAACAACAGCAATAATCAGAAAACTGCGCCTCATAAAACATTAATGCAATGTGCAACTATTGTAGAGATGGGATTTGGCTGTAAAAAGGGAGACGGGTCACGTGGAAGTTGCACTCCTCTAGTTTATATTGCAAAAGTTATATGCAACCGATATTCCAATTATTCTGTAATTGTACCGATATAATGTTTCCAGGTCATTTTATCATACAGTAAACGACGTAAAACTAAACCCCCAAAATCCAATGGCACAATTGGCATTTTTTTCCCACCGTTTCACTTGCACTTTTCACCATGTTTTATGTATTTTTGCATTGGAAAATGAACGGAGAAGCAAGTGGCTATTCTGATGGAGAAAACCAAAAATGTTCTGGTGCCTGTAGGAACAAAAAGCAGAATAGAAATGAACATTGATCTTGTATTTGTGTTTGCAGATTGCAGAGTGACTTGTGCCTCGCTCACCTCCCCCGGCTCTTCTCTACGTCCATGACTTGTCTCCTGTCCCCGCACTCCCAGGTGGTTTCTGCAGCCGCTCACACATTAAAGGTACGTGTCAGGCCTGGGGTAATACTAGCCGGTTTGTGTGTTTTAACTGATGACATTTCATGCTTTTTTCTCTCTCGCCTTATTGGGGGACACAGGGCCATGGGTGCTGTGTCCCTCAATGAAGGCTCAGAGAAAAAGATTTTACGGTGAGTACACAAAAATCCTTACTTTTTTCATATGGACCTTCTGCCTTTTTCTCTAGTCTCTTCTTACAGAATGTGTTGCACCCCACATCGCAGAGATTGGACCCGTTCCCCCCGCTCCGGTCACCGGACCCGCTGGTCACATCTGTAAAATGTTTAAGTGAGTACCTCCAGGCGCCCGTCCTTGTGGTTGGCACCTCTGTATGATGCACGCCGCCTTTAGCATTAATTATTCACACCCCGCTGCTGGCAATCTGGGGTTATATTTGCTCTTACACTGAATGCATGGATTTCTGAAAGCCCCATATAAAGCAAGGGATCGTTGTGCTTATGGAGAATAGTTTTTCTAATTTCCAGTCTGTTTTTATAATCTCTGCTTGCATTATAGTGGCTGGAAATCTGATGTAATGACATTGTATGGCCTGCTGTAAGGGAGCGCCAGAGCCGCAAGGTCATGCATCATTCAGAATAGCATTCAACCTCTGAAGGGGAAACTGATGAGCTCAGTGGGGGTGGAGGCTGGTGCACAGTGTGTGTGTGTGTGGAGGCTGGCGCCCGCTGTGTGTAGGGGGGGTGGAGGCTGGCGTGTGTGTGTGTGTGCGTGCGTGTGTGTGTGTGTGTGGAGGCTGGCGCCCGCTGTGTGTAGGGGGGGTGGAGGCTGGCGTGTGTGTGTGTGTGCGTGTGTGTGTGTGTGTGTGTGTGTGTGTGCGTGTGTGTGTGTGTGTGTGCGTGTGTGTGCGTGTGTGTGCGTGTGTGTGCGTGTGTGTGCGTGTGTGTGTGCGTGTGTGTGTGCGTGTGTGTGTGTGTGTGTGCGTGTGTGTGCGTGCGTGCGGCGCGGGCTGGCTCTCGCTGTGGGGGTGGGGGCTGGTGCCCGGTGTGTCTTGGGGGATGGAGGCTGTGTGTGTGTGGGGGAGGGGGGGGGGAGGCTGGCTCTCGCTGTGGAGGGGGGTTGGAGGCTGGTGCCCGGTGTGTGTGGGAGCTGGAGGCTGGTGCCCGGTGTGTGTGTGTGTGTGTGTGGGGGGGCTGGAGGCTGGTGTACGCTGTGTCTTGGGGGATGGAGGCTGGCTGTGTGTGTGTGTGTGTGTGTGTGTTCGGTGTAGGGGTGGTGCAGGCTGACCCCATTTGCCGGTGGGGGGCTCGACCTAACATTGTAAGATATCGGTCTAGTCAGCATATGACTATGTAAAGATGCAGGGCTAGCAGGAGGCTGCTGTTGGCTATGGCCGGACACTCCATAGAGAAGGCAGAAGTGGTGTATTACCATCGCTGTATAGCACTACATGAGCCCTGTGTATACAGAATAGAAAACGCTGACATCGCTTCTAGCTGCAGACCCCTCAGTTGTCCTTTTTTCGGTAGCTGGGAGAGAGCGGGAGCTGCTGAGTCCCAACAAACCCAGATGAGCAGCGAGAATCTGCAATAAAAAGATATATTTCAGTTCTTGAGAATTCTATTTCATGCATTTCTCCCCAGGTTTGTAGAAGAAGGCCTCTCCTACAAATTCCACGCGTCCTGGGTCTTTGTCCTCCAGGTTTTACAGACCTTTTTTCAGTCCGCTGGGAAGTTCTGCCACCCCATGATGAAGAAGGTAACGTATACAATGACTGGATAATGACTTTGCAGCGATGTCGTTGTTCCCTTGCTCTCTGTGATCCTCTGTCCTCCATCTATTGCAGTGTTTGCAGACTCTTGCTGACCTGCGGATATCGGCTCACTTCCCTCACACCGCAGAGCTGGACCGTGCGGTGGGAGCGGCGGTGGAGAACATGGGGCCGGAGGTGGTCTTGAGAGCCGTCCCGCTGCAGATTGACGGCACAGAGTAAGCACCGTCTGTTGGCTGGGGCGGGTGATGCACCAACGTGATCCTGGTATTTATTTGGGTCTGTTTTTCTGGCAGAGACATCTCCGACTTCCCGCGCAGTTGGCTGGTGCCCGTCATCCGGGACTACGTGAAGAACACAGAGCTGGATTTCTTCACGAGATATTTCCTGCCCCTGGCTGAAAAGCTGAAGAAGAGAGGTGACCCTTTACTTCCAATTCTCGTATATAGAGCCGACTCAATAAATACGGAGAAGTTTAGAAACTTTGTAATATACTTTATGCTTGATGAGGGTGAACTGAGCAGAAGTACAGGTGTTACATTGTGGATGTGAAGCGTCCTAGCGGAGTGTGAATATATACAAGGGGCTGCTAAGTCTTTGGCTTTGTGATTTTTTTTTTTTTTTTGTTTCTATGGTAACGAATGTTTCATCACATGAAAGCCTTATGCGTCTAATATATGTTTTCAAAATTTTCTTTATCGTTCCTATGGGAGACCCAGACCATGGGTGTTTAGCTTCTGCCTCCGGAGGACACACAAAGTACTACACTTAAAAGTGTAGCTCCTCCTCCTCTGAGCATATACACCCCCTGGAGAACCAGATCTAGCCAGTTTATCGCTTTGTGTTCAGGAGGCATACATCCACACATGCATTCTCATCTGATTTCTGATTTTTGGAAAGAGTTTGAAGAAAAGCGGGTCCAAGTCTGGACTCCCGGCATGTCCCTTCTCACCCCACTGTGTCAGCGGTGTTGTTAAGGTTGATTTCCAAGGCTGGAGCCTTACATGCCGCGCTCCTTCACCATCCCTCCTGGGCTCTGGCTTGAAGTGGGAGCCAGCACGGTCTCCATGCTTGGCAGGAGACCGGTCTCCATCCGCAGCCCTTCAGGATCCTGCTGGACCGGAGCACTCATCCCCAGGGACTTGGAACCCTGCGTCTAAGCAAGCTAAGTACCTGAGACGTTTATATATTGGGGGTCCCTGTACTTTATTGTTGTGGGAGAGTGTGCTGACTGTGTTTTGTGACATTTCCGGCGGGTTCTCTGGCTGTCGCCTGAGAACCGCGCCGATGGTGCCTGCGCGCTGGCCGCGCTGCTCAAATTTAAGCCCCGGCTTCGCCGGAGGCCTAGTTTCGGTTTCTCTGCCCTCGCATGTCACTCATGCAGAGGGACAGGCTCGGCTCCGCCCGGCGGCCGTTCAGCACAGGGGAGAGGACACTCCTCACTGCAGTGTGTGTCTCCTCCCCTGTAGGTCTCTATGGCCCTCCAGATCCCGCTCCTCATGCAGCTCCCGCCCCCTCTCTTCGCTCCGGCGGCCATTTTCTCAGCGTTCTCTCTGCAGAAGCGCTGATCTGCAGCATCTCTGCTGAGTTGCTGTGCTTGGGGGTCCGGGCTTCGGGATCTGGAGGGCACACAACACCGCTCCAGCGGTCTGGTAAGCCACAACCGGTCTCCGGTTGTGGACCTCTGATTATACTCTGGGGTTCATTCTCTGGCAGAGCCCCCACTTCAGCAGCATGTCTCACACGAGGAGCAAGGCTCCAAAGCTGTATTCAGTATGCGCTGCATGTAAGCTCCTGCTGCCTGAACCGAGCATCTTCCCACATTGTGATGCCTGCATTAACCTGGCGGTGCCTCAGCCTGGAGTCTCACCCCCAGTGGTCTCTCAGGCTGCCCCTGCTCCTGTGGCTGAACCCCCGGCTTGGGTAGAATCCTTTTCTAGGTCTATCTCCCAGTCTTTTGCAGACTCCATGGGACTGACTCCCATTCCCATGGGATCATAACCCGAAGATAGTGCTAGGGACCAATGTGATGGAGCACTGTATGAGTGATGTGCTGACCCTACTGCAGCAGCTGGCCGCAACGGTGGCGGGGAGCCGACAGAGAGCTGTGCAGCGTGAGATCCGAGCCTTGATGTACCGCCAACATGTGAACTCGACAGGAGGATTGACTGACATTGAGGATTGCTTCATTGAGGAGCTGACTCGCAGGACGAGGAGGATGCCTTCACGGGGGGCTCGGAGGTTAACTCCATGTACCCCATTGATCTGTCCGAAAGTGACTCAGATGTTAGTGACTTGATTGCTTCCATTAATTCTGTACTGGATCTCAATCCGCCAGTATCAGAGGAGCAACCCTCTCTGGCAGAAAAGCACCAGTTTACCTCGCCTAAGAGAGCAAAGAGTGTGTTCTTTAACCACTCCAGTTTTCAGGCCGCTGTGTCCAAGCCTAGGGCCTGTCCTGACAAACGCTTCCCAAAGCGTGGTTCTGACGACCGCTTTCCCTTTCCACCTGAGGTGGTCAAGGAGTGGGCTCATTCCCCAAAGGTAGACCCTCCGGTGTCTAGACTCTCAGCCCGGACCGTTGTATCGGTGGCTGATGGCACCTCTCTTAAGGATTCCACTGACCGCCAGATTGACCTTCTGGCCAAATCCGTATGTGAAGCGGCGGGGGCCTCGTTCTCTCCCACTTTTGCAGCAGTGTGGGCTCTCAAAGCCATCTCTGCTTCTCTAGAGGAGATGCATTCCCTCGCCAGGGAATCTATGCCCGAAATGGTTGCCTTAACTTCCCAAGCTTCAGCTTTTTCATCCTATGCCATGTCTGCCATGCTGGAAGCTTCTCACCGCACTGCGGTGGCTTCGGCTAATTCCCTCGCTATCCGCAGGATCTTGTGGCTTCGAGAGTGGAAGGCAGATGCTTCTTCAAAGAAGTTCCTTGCTGGACTCCCTTTTGCTGGGTCCCGGCTTTTCGGTGAACAGCTGGATGAAATTATTAAGGAAGCTACTGGCGGGAAGAGTACTTCCATGCCACTAACCAAAACCAGGAAACCCGCCCAGGGTAGGATTCAGTCGAGGTTTCGCTCCTTTCGTTCCTCCAACTGGTCGTCCTCTAAGCCCTCGGCCTCGTCCACTAACTCAGCCAAGGACCAGAAATCCAACTGGCGCCCAAAAGCGCGTCCACAAAAGACCGCAGGAGGTGCTGCCGCCAAGGCAGCTTCCTCGTGACTATTTGTCAGCGCCAGCAACGTCCTTAGTCGGTGGCAGGCTCTCCCACTTTGGCGACGCGTGGTTTCAACACGTCTCCAATCAGTGGGTGCGGGATATCATCTCCCACGGCTACAGGATAGAATTTTCTTCCAGCCCGCCAAACAGATTTTTTCTGTCAACTCCCCCCTGCTCCAAGGCCGCCGCCTTCTCTCAGGCCGTGGCATCCTTGCAGGCCAACGGAGTAATTGTACCGGTTCCCGCCCGGGAACGGTTCAGAGGTTTCTACTCAAATCTCTTCCTAGTCCCCAAAAAGGACGGTTCCTTCCGGCCCATCCTGGATCTCAAGCTTCTCAACAAGCATGTTCAGGTGCGGCATTTTCGCATGGAGTCCCTGCGATCAGTCATTGCCTCAATGACCCAAGGAGATTTCCCGGCGTCCATCAACATCAGAGATGCCTATCTGCATGTGCCAATCGCAGTGTCACATCAGCGTTGGCTACGTTTTGCAATCGGAGAGGAACATTTCCAATTCGTGGCTCTCCCCTTCTGGTTGGCCACAGCTCCTCGGGTATTCACCAAGGTCATGGCAGCAGTGATTGCGGTCCTGCACCTCCAGGGGTTGGCAGTGATCCCTTACCTGGACGACCTTCTAGTCAAGGCTCCATCCAGCGCAGACTGTCAGCGGAGTGTCTCGCTCACTCTCGCCACTCTAGCCCAATTCGGGTGGCTTGTCAATCTTCCCAAATCCACTCTGACTCCGACCCAGAGTCTCACGTACCTAGGGATGCAGTTCGAGACTCTGTCGGCACTTGTGAAGTTGCCCTTAGTCAAACAGCAGTCCCTCCAACTGGCGGTGCGCTCTCTGCTAAGGCCCCGCCGTTATTCCCTCAGGCGCCTGATGCAGGTGCTGGGTCAAATGGTGGCGTCAATGGAGGCTGTTCCCTTTGCCCAGTTGCATCTGCGTCCTCTGCAGCTGGACATTCTCCGCTGTTGGGACAAGCGGCCTTCCTCCTTGCACAGGTTAGTGGCTCTGTCGCCACAGACCAGGAGCTCTCTTTAGTGGTGGCTTCGGCCCCTCTCTCTGTCTCAGGGGCGCTCCTTTCTGACTCCGTCCTGGGTGATCCTCACCACGGATGCCAGTCTATCCGGCTGGGGAGCGGTGTGTCTCCACCACCGAGCGCAGGGCACTTGGACTCTGTCCGAGTCAGCCCTTTCGATCAATGTGCTGGAAACCAGAGCCGTGCTTCTGGCTCTCCTAGCTTTTCACCATCTGCTGGCGGGCAGGCACATCCGAGTCCAGTCAGACAACGCGACAGCGGTTGCCTACATCAATCACCAAGGCGGGACACGCAGCCGCCTGGCAATGTTGGAGGTTCAACGCATTCTTCAATGGGCGGAGGACTCCAAGTCCACCATATCCGCAGTCCACATCCCAGGCGTGGAAAACTGGGAGGCAGATTATCTCAGCCGTCAAACCGTGGACAGTGGCGAGTGGTCCCTGCACCCGGCAGTGTTTGTCAATCTGCCGCAAATGGGGCACTCCGGACGTGGACCTAATGGCATCCCGTCACAACAACAAAGTTCCTGTTTACGTGGCTCGCTCCCACGATCCTCAGGCATTCGCCGCGGACGCTCTGGTTCAAGACTGGTCCCAGTTTCGTCTGTCCTACGTGTTTCCCCCTCTAGCTCTCTTGCCCAGAGTCCTGCGCAAGATCAGAATGGAGGGCCGTCGAGTCATCCTCATTGCACCGGACTGGCCTAGGCGAGCTTGGTACCCAGACCTGCTCCATCTGTCCGTAGAGGTGCCGTGGCATCTTCCGGACCGTCCAGACCTTCTCTCGCAAGGTCCGTTTTTGCGCCTGATTTCTGCGGCTCTCAGATTGACAGCGTGGCTCTTGAGTCCTGGATCTTGACGGCTTCTGGTATCCCTCCTGAAGTCATCTCCACTATGACTCGGGCCCGTAAGTCTTCCTCCGCCAAGATCTATCACAGGACTTGGAAAATTTTCCTGTCCTGGTGTCGCTCTTCCGGCCATCCTCCTTGGCCATTCTCCTTGCCGACCCTTCTGTCCTTTCTACAGTCCGGTCTGCAGCTGGGACTGTCCCTCAACTCTCTCAAGGGACAAGTCTCAGCTCTGTCAGTGCTGTTCCAGCGGCATCTCGCCCGGCTGGCTCAGGTCCGCACCTTCATGCAGGGCGCGTCTCACATCATTCCGTCTTACCGGCGGCCCTTGGATCCCTGGGACCTCAATTTGGTTCTCACGGTTTTGCAGAAACCCCCCTTTCTTTGTCGCTCCATTGGGAGACCCAGACAATTGGGTGTATAGCTTCTGCCTCCGGAGGCCACACAAAGTATTACACTGAAAAGTGTAACCCCTCCCCTCTGCCTATACACCCTCCCGTGCCTCACGGGCTCCTCAGTTTTATGCTTTGTGTGGAAGGAGGCACACATCCACTCATGCATTCCCATTTTAGTCAGCAGCAGCTGATGATGTTATCGGTTGGAAGAAAAGAGGGCTCCCACGGGGCCCCCGGCATGCTCCCTTCTCACCCCACTACGTCGGCGGTGCTGTTAAGGTTGAGGTACCCATTGCGGGTACAGAGGCTGGAGCCACATGTCGTATTTCCTTCACCATCCCTTGGGGGCTCTGGGAGAAGTGGGATCCTGAGCGGTCATCCAGGTACTGGGACCGTGCTCCCTCCGCAGCCCCAGTGTGGAATCTGCCGGGCCGGAGTATTTTCTTTATCAGGGACCGGGCCCTGCATCTGTCAGGTACTCTGTGTCCCCATGGGGACGGTTCATGGAGCGCCTGGCACCCGGACGCTGCAAGGGCTGCTAGGCCGTGAAAGCCGGGGGACTTCCGCGCCGACCGCACCTGTTTGTCGGCCGCGGTCATAAATTTAGTCCCCGGCTTCAGTTGCGGCCTACTTGCAAAATCTCGCCCCCGGACCTGTCTGTCAGGGTAGGGGCGGGACAGCCGACCAGACGCTGCCTGGGACACACAGCGGCTGCTGATCCGTGAAAGCCGGGGGACTTCCGCGCCGACCGCGCCTGCTTGTCGGCCGCGGTCATAAATTTAGTCCCCAGCTTCAGTTGCGGCCTACTGGCAAGACTCCCGCCCCCGGACCTGTCTGTCAGGGTAGGGGCGGGACAGCCGTCCTGACGTCGGCAGTGAGGGCCGGAGCATCCTGTATGCTTCCTCCCCCCTCTTTGATCACAATAGGGACCCCAGATTCCCGCACTTTTTCCTGGTGCTGCCCACCGCTCCACTCCCCCTCTGAGAGCTCCAGCAGCCATTTTTTTCAGACATTCTGCGCTGGAGAATCATCAGGAAAGAGCTCTTCACCGCTGGGAGACCTGGAGCAGGGAATCTGGAGGACACACACGCCGCTTTTTAGCGGTCGGTAAGCCACACCGGTCATCCGGTGCTGGTCCCCCTGGGTTGCCTGAATAGATACGTATTATATATCTTTATATATATATATATATATATATATAGATCTCTGTTCGGCCGGGCTGTATACTCCTCCCTTATATCCTCTGTGATCACTCTCCTGGGACACAACAGCATGTCGTCCACAAGGAGCAAGAGCGCTAAGGCACAGGGTTTCTTTGCGACCTGTACCTCTTGTGGGGCTATGTTGCCTGCGGGTTCCACCTACCCTCACTGTGAGCAATGCTCGACCCCTGTTACACTGACTCAGCCGGAGCCGGGACCACTTGTGGGCCCCTCGGCTCAGGTAGACCCCCATGCTACCACTGTCCAGGCGGCAGGGACAGAGTTTGCAGTGTTTGCTGAGAAGCTCTTTGAGTCACTTTCACAATCCATGGCTAAGTCTATGGACAAATGGTCTGCCAAGCTGCTAGAAGCCTTGCAGTCCGGGGCGTGGCCTGAGCAGCATGTGAGGAAGACCTGTGCAGAGAGAGCTCCTGCAAAAAACTCCTGTATAATCCTGTCCAGCTGGGGTTAAAGTTTGTTTTAGGGGTGCTTCACACACAGCGAGCTCGCTGCCGAGATCGCTGCTGAGTCACGCTTTTTGTGACGCAGCAGTGACCTCATTAGCGATCTCGCTGTGTGTGACACTGAGCAGCGATCTGGCCCCTGCTGCGAGATCGCTGCTCGTTACACACAGCCCTGGTTCGTTTTCTTCAAAGCCGCTCTCCCGCTGTGACACACAGATCGCTGTGTGTGACAGCGAGAGAGCGACAAATGAAGCGAGCAGGGAGCAGGAGCCGGCGTCTGACAGCTGAGGTAAGCTTGTAACCAAGATAAACATCGGGTAACCAAGGTGGTTACCCGATATTTACCTTAGTTACCAGCCTCCGCAGCTCTCACGCTGCCTGTGCTGCCGGCTCCGCCTCTCTGCACATGTAGCTGCTGTACACATCGGGTTAATTAACCCGATGTGTATAGCAGCTAGGAGAGCAAGGAGCCAGCGCTAAGCAGTGTGCGCGGCTCCTTGCTCTCTGCACATGTAGCTGCATTACACATCGGGTTAATTAACCCGATGTGTACAGCAGCTAGGAGAGCAAGGAGCCAGCGCTCAGTGTGCGCGGCTCCCTGCTCTCTGCACACAGCGCTGGTAACTAATGTAAACATCGGGTAACCATACCCGATGTTTACCTTAGTTACCAGTCTCCGCAGCTTCCAGTCGGCGGCTCCGTGCAAGCGCAGCGTCGCTTGCACGTCGCTGCTGGCTGGGGGCTGTTCAGTGGTCGCTGGTGAGATCTGCCTGTTTGACAGCTCACCAGCGACCATGTAGCGATGCAGCAGCGATCCTGACCAGGTCAGATCGCTGGTCGGATCGCTGCTGCATCGCTAAGTGTGAAGGTACCCTTACTCCTTTCCTGGAGTGGTGACCTCTCCTAGACTGAGGGGGCTTCAAAGACCTGAGTGATATGACCAGAACTCGGGCTGATAAGAAGCGCGGGACACAGGCCACACTCATGGACGCTGGAGCTTCAGGTGGGGGCAGGGTGTCTGATGCAATAGCTCGCCTCAGCAAGTTTGCACGAGATCAGCCTGAGATACCTGGAGCTGTTAAGCAGTGTGACCCCAGCGTGGAGGAGCTGCAGATCCCAGGACAAGAACTGATGGAGGAGGAAGAGCAGCAGGGAGCTGTGAGTATGTTGGCTGCTGCCAATAATGTGGAGCAGGGGGACAACCTTAGAGCTGCAGATGAAAACACAGATCCTGGGAGAGCAGAGCCCACCCTCAGTGATGTGCTTGCAGCAGTAAATACCTGCAACAATATGCTAGCCACTTTGAACATACAGATAGATGAAATGTCCATTTTAATTCCTCCTATCAGGCACGAGTTGCAGGGGGTCAATGTACGGGTGGGGGCCCTGGAAGACCGGGTCAGTGCCACAGAGGATAAGCTGCCCCCTCTGACTCGGGACCTTGGCAGAGCAATCCACAATATCTCATTGCTTAGGGCTAAGGTGGACGATCTAGAAAACAGATCCCGCAGAAGCAATCTCCGTCTGGTCGGGGTCCCAGAAAAGGCAGAAGGCAATAATCCAGTAGCTTTTTTTGAAATGTGGCTCCCCAAGACTTTGGGTATGGATCTGTTTTCTCCTTTCTTCACTATTGAGCGGGCACATAGGGTCCCCACTAGACCCCCACCACCAGGGGCACCCCCTCGTCCTATCCTCCTCAAGCTACTGCACTTCAGGGACAGGGACACTGCGCTCCGCAGAGCCCGGGAGATTAAGGATCTGGCTATTGACGGCCATAAGGTCTCACTGTACCCGGATTTTTCCACTGAAATCCAGCAGAGGAGAGCGCAATTTATTGATGTCAAAAAACGCCTGAGGCAGCTGCAGATCTCTTACTCAATGCTATACCCTACCAGGCTGCGAGTGGTGGCGGATGGTGGGACAAAGTTTTTTGACACTCCAAAGGATGCAGCCGCATGGCTCGATACCAATGAAAAAGTACTGCGCAGAAATCACCGCTGAGGATTATTGCGGATTCCTTGCTGTTGGACTTGCTGAGGTGAACTTGCTATGTTTCCTAGCTGGAACACTTATGGACGGTTGGCAGGAGCCACCCAGATAGGTTACTATGCAGTTGATGACTGTTCAGGAACTTAAACCGTTATGTGCTCTTAGGGTTATGTTTAGCCCCACTTCCCTCTGTTTGAGAGGAATGTCCTGGTTCACTGTGTATGTTTTTATGTTGTTTGACCTTTTCGTTTTATGCACCTGTTTGGTCTATGCTCATCTATGGGAACTGCTGCAGATGGGTCCGGAGGTCCCCGCTTGCTGCCCCCTGCTGTTGCATATGTGCACTCACCCTTATGGCGAAGGAGGTTAATATAGTGGCCTGGAATGTGCGAGGATTGGGTGAAGCCACTAAAAGATGTGCAGTTTTTCTGTTTCTACAGCAGCTTAAGCAAGACATAATATTCTTATCAGAAACGCACTTGGTGAAGGAGCGGCTCCACTTGCTCCACAAAAAATGGATAGCCCATGAGTATCACTCTGTATATACCACACATTCCAGGGGGGTGAGTGTCCTGGTACACAGGACAGTGCCGTTTGAGTGTCTTAAAGCTTCTGTGGATCAGGAGGGTAGATTTGTATGTCTTTACTGTGTCCTTCATAATGTGCGCTGTGTTCTAGTTGCAATTTATATTCCGCCGCCATACACAGGGGAACCATTGAAACGTATCCTCAATTTTGTTGCTTCCCTCCCTGAGGTCCCCACCCTATTAGTAGGAGACTATAACAATTACTTGCACCCGTATTGGGATAAGTTACATACAGGGAATATCTCGGTGGGGGCGGCAGCTACATCCCTTGCCAGACTGATGGAGGAGGTGGGATATGTAGATATTTGGCGTATTAGAAACCCGCAGGTCCGGCAGTATTCATGCTATTCTAGTTCTCATCATTCAATGTCCCGGATTGACCTGGCCATTGGAAATGCTCAGCTGCTGCCTTGTGTAGCTTCAGTCACGTACCTGGCCAGGGGGGTGTCTGACCACTCCCCACTACAGGTCCGTCTAAGGCTTGGGGACCCAGACCGGCTGGCGGGGATACCTTGGCGGCTCAACCCTTTTTGGATACAACTGATAGGGGGCACTCTGACTGACACTATACGGGAATATTTTGTGACAAATGACGGTACTGCATCTAAACATATAGTGTGGGACGCAATGAAGGCGTATGTTCGTGGGACATATATTAGGGAAATTTGCACCCGAAAGGCGAAAACAAGGGAGCGCACTAAGTATCTGACGGACACTTTAGGTGATGCAGAACGACTTCTTATATCTAACCCTACAGATGATGCCAAGCGGGACTTAGAGAGGGCGCAGAGAGCTCTGAGAGACCATATGACTTCCTTGGCCACTAACAAACGCTTTTTCCTTAAGCAGCGGTACTTTACGGAGGGGGAGAGTGTGGGACATCTCTTGGCTACAATTGCTAGGGCGCAGGAGGGATTGACCTATATCACCAAATTGAAACTTGACACTGGAGAGGAGGTGAGGGACAGCGGGAGGATTGTGGAGGTCATGCAACAGTATTACACCCAATTATACTCCTCTAAATCGCATTATGGGGATGAGGAACTGCGGGGCTTTGTGGAGGAGATCACTCTCCCCAGTCTGTCAGATAGTGAGAGAGAATCCCTGAATAGAGATATAGACCTGGAGGAGCTGGAGGAGGCGCTTGGTCAAATCCAAAATGAAAAGGCCCCAGGTGCGGACGGACTCCCGGGTGAATTCTACAAATTATATACCCATCTGCTGCTGCCAAGACTCTTGGATGTGTTCAGAGATGCTGAGGAGAAGGGATCCCTCCCTGCATCCATGAGGGAGGCTATTATTGTTCTGATTTTAAAACCCGGGAAAGATCCGACTGCGCCTGACTCCTATCGCCCAATCTCGCTGCTTACATTAGATATTCAATTAATCGCTAAAATTCTAGCTAACAGATTGTCCCGGGTGATAACGTCAGTGATCCACGAGGATCAGACTGGATTCATCCCCAATAAATCTACTTCCATTAATTTGCGACGTTTATTCCTGGGGATACAGCTAAGTTCTGAGGGGAGAAACAAGGAGAGAGCAGTCCTGTCATTAGATGCAGCCAAAGCCTTTGACAGTATTGAATGGAATTTCCTATGGGTAGTTTTGGAGAAATTGGGTCTTGGCTCCAGATTTATTGGCTGGGTCAAATTGTTATATGCCTCTCCGAGGGCCAGGATTCGAGTTAATCGTTGTACCTCCTCGTCTTTTAATTTGGCCAGGGGCACGAGACAGGGCTGTCCTCTCTCTCCATTACTATTTGCAGCGGCAATTGAACCATTGGCGGCTATGCTTCGTGCATCCGCTGACGTAAAGGGGTTTGAGATAGGCGGTCTGGAGCATAAGGTTTCCCTCTATGCGGACGATTTGTTGCTGTATCTCAGGGAGGTGGGGACATCGGTGGGCCCAGCAATGAATATTATTAAAGAATTTGGTAGGCGCTCGGGACTCCTAATAAACTGGAAGAAATCGGCCCTGCTCCCTATAGATCCACTCCCATCTAATTTTAGTACTCTGGGGCAGCCAATTCCGACGGTGGATAAATTTAAATACCTGGGGATTATGGTTAGTGTCCGACCGCGTGATTACTACTCTCAAAATCTGGAACCAGTGTTGGCTCAGTTTAGGAACAAGATAGATACCTGGTGTCGACTCCCACTGTCCCTTATTGGCCGTGCTAATCTACTTAAAATGGTACTGATGCCCAAACTTCTGTATCTTCTCCACAACGCCCCAATATGGATCCACTGGAAATTTTTCCGTAAAATCAACACTTTGTTTCGGGAACTCTTGTGGAAAAAGCAGCAGGCTAGAATCCGCCTTGAGACCCTGCAGAGAGGGAAGGAGGATGGGGGTCTGGCAGTCCCCAACCCGTGGGTTTATTATGTTGCGGCACAGATGCAGCACTTCAGGGGGTGGGGAAAGGATGAGGCATATGACGCTGGGGGCAAATTGGTGAGGGGCCTTGCAGAATGGGGATACCCAGTGGCTTTTTTGGACGCAGGATACTCACCCAGAGGAGGAACATTATATCCAACATTATCATTGATGTACAAGGTGTGGGATAGAGGGAAGCAGTTGCTGGGAATATCAGGAATGACTGAGTACTGGCCCTTATGGCATAATCGTGGACTGGCGGAGCTGCAGAGACTCCCGTGTTGGAGAATGTGGGTGAGCAGGGGGGTGCATCAGGTGTCTCAGATTCTTCAGAATAATATACTTAAAAGATTTGACCAGCTTCAAGCTGAGTTTGGGATACCGCACAGCTCCTTTTACCAATACCTGCAGCTCCGTCATGCCTATGAGACACAGACACGTCGTATGGACATTAGGATAGAGCGGAATCACACTCTTACTGAATTGTTGACATCTGATCGCTCCTATGGTATTATTTCTAGGTTGTATACGGTGATGTTATCTAGACACCTCGACAAATTCCCTTTGCAGGCTAGAGAAAAGTGGGAGAGGGACCTAGGCCCTATGACAGAGGAACAGTGGGGTGAGGTCCTGTCTCAGACTCCAAGCCTTGCTGTATCTGAAGGCCAACGACTGTCGCAGCTATTCCTGTTACATAGAGTATATAGGACACCTAGTCTATTGCATAAGATGGGAGTTAGGATGGATGATCTGTGTCCTAGGTGCGGACAGGAGGGTGCTAATCTGATGCATATGATGTGGTCCTGTGGGAACATTGAAGATTACTGGAGGGCAGTACTAGAATTGATTAGACAAGTTTTCAATATCCGTCTACAGCCAAGACCTATTATATGTATCCTGGGTCTACTGGAGGGGGGGGTGGACTTGAGTTCGCCGGTAATGGTTGGTATTACACGTCTCTTGTACCAGGCTAGGAAACTGTTGGCCTACCACTGGTTGGACCCAGCGCCTCCGGTCATCGGGGATTTTAGGGAAAGAGTAAACGCTATACTTCGACTGGAGAGAGGAGTATACCTTAAAAGAAATGCATTGAAAAAGTTCTATAAGATCTGGGGGGCATGGTTGGATACCCCAGGCCTTCCCTCCTCGGCGTTACTGCAGGACAGTGCGAGCGACCAGGTCCTTCTCCTTCTGACCGGTTAACAAATTTCCTCAAATAGGGTGATATGCGTACTGCTGGAATGTGTGTGTATGTATATGTGTGTGTATGTATATGTGTGTGTATGTATATGTGTGTGTATGTATATGTGTGTGCATGTATATGTGTGTGCATGTATATATGTGTGTGCGTGCGTGCGTGTATGTATATGTGTATATATATATATATATATATATATATATATATATATATATATATATATATATATATATATATATAATGTCATAATGATGCTGGGTAAGCTATACTATGGAGAATATATTGGGAAATAATATGCACTTTGAGACCCATATTGAAATGAGACGTGGACTGCGGGTGCATTGTTTATTATGTTATTTGTGTGGTTTTTCTTATTGACTAAAGTTTTTTTCCCTTTCTGTGATATTTCTATGGAGGGAATTATTTTATGTGTTGTATAATTTTGATGTTAAATAAAAATGAACCTGATTTAAAAAAAAGAAGCCTTGCAGTCCAGACCGGTCCTTACACAGACCCAGGACACTGTTGGATCGGCGCCTCCAGGTCCCTCTCGGTCCACGCCGCAGCGCGCTCCCGGGGTGGGCTCTAGGTTTCACGTGGAGGACTCCTCCACGGTCCACAGCCCCAGACCAGCTAAGCGGGCCCGCTTGGAATCATCAGCTTCATCACGCTGCTCAGGTTCCCGGCTGGAGGACTCGCTGGAGGACGAGGCGGAGGTCGCAGCTCAGGGCTCTGACCATGACGTTGCCCTCAACCTTGATACACCTGAAGGGGACGCCTTAGTAAATGATCTTATCTCGTCCATCAACCAGGTGTTAGATCTATCTCCCCCGCCTCCACCTATAGAGGAGTCTGCTTCTCAGCAGGAGAAACACCAGTTTCGGTTCCCCAAACGTACACGGAGTGCGTCTTTCGACCACTCTAACTTCAAGGATGCTGTCCAGAAACCCAGAGCGGTTCCGGACAAGCGCTTTACTAAGCGCCTTGCTGACACACGTTACCCCTTCCTCTCTGACGTAGTTAAGGGTTGGGCTCAGTGTCCCAAGGTGGATCCTCCAGTCTCTAGATTGGCGGCTAGATCTGTGGTATCGGTTGCAGATGGCTCATCGCTAAAAGATGCCACTGACAGGCAGATAGAGCTCCTAGTGAAATCCATCTATGAAGCCACGGGCGCGTCCTTTGCCCCGGCTTTTGCAGCCGTGTGGGCACTCCAAGCTATCTCGGCTTTGTCTAACCGAGATTAATGCGGTCACACGTACTTCTGCTCCGCAGGTTGCGTCTTTGACTTCTCAGGCGTCGGCGTTTTCTTCATACGCCATGAAGGCAGTCCTAGACTCTGCTAGCCGTACAGCGGTCGCATCCGCTAATTCTGTGGCAGTCCGCAGAGCCATGTGGCTGCGCGAATGGAAGGCAGACTCGGCTTCCAAGAGATTCCTAACCGGTTTGCCGTTTTCTGGCGACCGATTGTTTTGGAGAACGATTGGATGAGAGGGAAAAGACTCCTCCTTACCCCAGTCCAGACCGAAGCGACCTCAGCAACGTAAGATACAATCGAGGTTTCGGTCCTTTCGCCCCTCCGCCAAGTCCCAATCCTCTTCGTCCAATAGGCCGGAGAAAGGTCAGAGGAACTCCTATGCGTGGCGGTCTAAGTCACGCCCCCAAAAGGCTGCCGGAGGCACTGCCTCCAAGGCAGCCTCCTCATGACTCTTGGCATCCCCGAACCGCATCCTCGGTCGGTGGCAGGCTCTCCCGCTTTTGCGACACCTGGTGGCCACATGTTCAAGACCGATGGGTGAGAGACATTCTGTCTCACGGTTACAGGATAGAGTTCATCTCTCGTCCTCCAACTCGTTTCTTCACAACCTCCCCCCCCCCCCCCCCGCTCGGGCCGACGCACTTCTTCAGGCAGTGGCCGCTCTGAAGACAGAAGGAGTTGTGATTCCCGTCCCCCCTCAGGAACAGGGGCGCGGCTTTTACTCCAACTTGTTCGTGGTGCCAATGAAGGACTGTTCATTCCGTTCCGGACCTCAAACTGCTCAACAGACATGTGAGAACCAGACGGTTCAGGATGGAATCTCTCCGCTCGGTCATCGCTTCGATGTCACAGGGAGACTTTCTCGCATCGATCGACATCAAAGATGCTTATCTCCATGTGCCAATCGCACCCGAACATCAACGCTTCTTGCGTTTCGCCATAGGGGACGAACACCTTCAGTTCGTGGCATTGCCTTCGGCTTGGCGACAGCCCCACGGGTTTTCACCAAAGTCATGGCATCCGTTGTGGCGGTCCTACATGAGGCGCCTCATGCACTTCCTAGGGAAGATGGTGGCAGCGATGGAGGCAGTGCCCTTCGCGCAATTTCATCTACGCCCACTCCAATGGGACATTCTCCACAAGTGGGACAAGAGATCGACTTCCCTCGACAAGAATGTCTCTCTTTCCCTGGCAACCAAGACGTCTCTTCAGTGGTGGCTTCTTCCCACTTCTCTATCGCAGGGAAAATCCTTCCTGCCCCCAACCTGGGCAGTGGTCACCACGGACGCGAGCCTGTCAGGGTGGGGAGCAGTGTTTCTCCACCACAGGGCTCAGGGGACCTGGACTCCGAGGGAGTCTTCCCTTCAGATCAATGTTCTGGAGATAAGGGCAGTGTATCTAGCCCTATTGGCGTTCCATCAGTGGCTGGAGGGCAGGCAGATCCGTATCCAGTCGGACAACGCCACTGCAGTCGCCTACATCAATCACCAGGGCGGCACTCGCAGTCGTCAAGCCTTCCAGGAAGTACGGCGAATTCTGCAGTGGGTGGAAGCCACAGCATCCACCATCTCCGCAGTTCACAGAGCTCTGGCGGCGGATGCATTAGTACAGGATTGGTCGCAGTTTCAACTGCCTTATGTATTTTTTCAAAGGCGCCTGGCCAGGCTCCCGCAGGTCCGCACGTTCCTGCAAGGAGTATGCCACATAGTCCCACCTTACAAGCGCCCACTAGAGCCCTGGGACCTTTACAGGGTGCTAACGGCTCTTCAGAAACCACCTTTCGAGCCGCTGCGAGATGTCTCCTTATCACGTCTTTCGCAGAAGGTGGCATTTCTAGTGGCTGTTACATCACTCCGAAGAGTGTCGGATCTTGCAGCGCTGTCATGCAAAGCCCCCTTCCTGGTTTTTCATCAGGATAAGGTGGTTCTGCGTCCTGTTCCGGAATTTCTCCCTAAGGTGGTATCTCCTTTTCATCCAATCAGGATATCACCTTACCTTCTTTTTGCCCTAATCCAATTCACCGATGTGAAAAAGATTTGCACTCATTAGATCTAGTGAGAGCACTCCGGTACTACGTGTCTCGCACAGCGCCCCTGCGCCTTTCAGATGCACTCTTTGTCCTTGTCGCTGGCCAGCGTAAGGGTTCGCAGGCTTCCAAGTCAACCTTGGCTCTGTGGATCAAGGAACCGATTCTTGAAGCTTACCGTTCTTCGGGGCTTCCGCTTCCTTCGGGGCTGAAAGCCCATTCTACCAGAGCCGTGGGTGCGTCCTGGGCATTGCGGCACCGGGCTACGGCTCAGCAGCTGTGTCAGGCAGCTACCTGGTCTAGCCTGCACACTTTCACAAAACATTATCAGGTGCATACCTATGCTTCGGCAGACGCCAGTCTAGGTAGGCGAGTCCTTCAGGCGGCGGTTGCCCACCTGTAAGAGAGGGCCGTGTCGGCTCTATTATCGAGGTATTCTTTTACCCACCCAGGGACTGCTTTTGGACGTCCCAATTGTCTGGGTCTCCCAATGGAGCGACAAAGAAGAAGGGAATTTTGTTTACTTACCGTAAATTCCTTTTCTTTGTCGCTCCATTGGGAGACCCAGACAATTAGGGTGTATAGCTTCTGCCTCCGGAGGCCACACACAGTATTACACTTTAAAAAGTGTAACCCCTCCCCTCTGCCTATACACCCTCCCGTGCATCACGGGCTCCTCAGTTTTATGCTTTGTGTTGAAGGAGGCACACATTCACTCAAGCTCCCATTTTAGTCAGCAGCAGCTGCTGATTGTATCGGATGGAAGAAAAGAGGGCCCTAACGGGGCCCCCGGCATGCTCCCTTCTCACCCCACTAAGTCGGCGGTGCTGTTAAGGTTGAGGTACCCATTGCGGGTACAAAGGCTGGAGCCACATGCCGTTTTTCCTTCCCCATCCCTTAGAGGCTCTGGGAGAAGTGGGATCCTAACCGGTCACCATTCACTGGGACCGGGCTCCCTCCGCAGCCCCTGGGGGAATCTGACGGACAGGAGTCTATGTATCATCAGGGACAGGCCCTGCATCTATAAGGTACTCTGTGTCCCCTTGGGGACGGTGCATGGAGAGCCTGTGTTACAGACGCTGCAGCGGCTGCTGTTTTTTTTGTGACGACCGGGACTACCGCGCCGACCGCGCCTGTTTGCCGGCCGCGTTATTAAATTTAGTCCCTGGCTTCTGCGGCCTAGTACCATAACTCCCGCCCCCGGGCCTGCCAGTCAGGGGTAAGGGCGGGACGGTCGACTGGACGTCGGCAGTGAGGGCTGGAGCATACTTAGTGTTCTCCTCCCCCCTCACTGAGCACTGTGGGGCACCAGATTCACGCACTTTATTAGTCACGCCCACGGCTCCCTCCTCCCCTGAGAACTCTGGCAGCCATATTTACAATCACTTCTGCCGGTGGAGGATTTCAGCTACAGCTCTGGGAGGCCCAGGCAGGGAATCTGGTGGACACACAACCGCTTTGGGCGGTCGGTAAGCCACACCGGTTACCCGGTGCTGGCCCCCCTTGGGTGCCGAAGTTTATATATATATATATATATATATATATATATATATATACATATATATATATATATATATATATATATATATATATATATATATATATATATATATATATATATATGTATATGTATATATGTATTTGTATACATATTCTTATTTTGCAACCTGTACCTCTTGTGCGGCTATGTTACCTGCAGGTTCCACCTACCCTCACTGTGTGCAATGCTCGGCCCCTGTGGCACTCACTCAGCCGGAGCCTCGGGCACTGGTGGGACCCTCGGCTCAGGTAGAACCGCCGGCTTCCACTGTCCAGGTGGCAGGGACAGAGTTTGCAGTTTTGGCTGAGAAACTCTCTGAGTCGCTTTCACAATCCATGGCTCAGTCTATGGACAGATGGTCGGCTAAGATACTAGAAGCCTTGCAGTCCAGATCGGTCACACAGGCCCCCGGCACTGCGGGATCGCCCCCAGGCCCCTCTCGGTCGGTGCAGCAGAGTGCTCCTGGGGTGACACCTAGGTCCCACGGGGAGGACTCCGACACGGACCGCAGTTCCAGACCGGCTAAGCGGGCTCGCTGGGAACCTTCCCCGGCTTCATCACACTGTTCGGGGTCGCAGCATGAGGACTCTCTGGAGGATGAGGCGGAGGTCGCAGCTCAGGGCTCTGATCCTGACGTTGCTCTCAATCTTGATACACCTGAAGGGGACGCCATAGTAAATGACCTTATAGCGTCCATCAACCAGGTGCTAGATCTTTCTCCCCCAACTCCACCTATAGAGGAGTCTGCTTCACAGCAGGAGAAACACCAGTTTAGGTTTCCCAAACGTACACGGAGTGCGTTTTTCGATCACTCTAACTTCAGAGATGCTGTCCAGAAGCACAGAGCATTTCCGGACAAGCGCTTTACTAAGCGCCTTAATGACACACGTTACCCCTTCCCCCCTGACATAGTTAAGGGTTGGGCTCAGTGTCCCAAGGTGGATCCTCCAGTCTCTAGACTGGCGGCTAGATCCGTAGTATCAGTGGCAGATGGTTCATCGCTCAAGGATGCCACCGACAGGCAAATAGAGCTCCTGATGAAATCCATCTATGAAGCCATAGGCGCGTCTTTTGCTCCGGCCTTTGCAGCCGTGTGGGCACTCCAAGCTATCTCAGCTTGTCTGTCTGAGATTAATGCAGTCACACGTACCTCTGCTCCGCAAGTTGTGTCTTTGACTTCTCAGGCATCGGCTTTTTCGTCCTACGCCATGAACGCCGTCCTGGACTCAGCGAGCCGTACAGCGGTAGCATCCGCCAATTCGGTGGCAGTCCGCAGGGCCATGTGGCTGCGCAAATGGAAGGCAGACTCTGCTTCCAAGAAGTTCTTAACCGGTTTGCCATTTTCTGGCGACCGTTTGTTTGGCGAGCAATTGGATGAAATTATTAAACAATCCAAGGGTAAGGACTCGTCCTTACCCCAGTCCAGACCAAACAAACCTCAGCAACGAAAAATTCAATCGAGGTTTCGGTCCTTTCGGCCCTCAGCCAGGTCCCAATCCTCCACGTCCAACAGGTCAGAGAAGGGCCAGAGGAACTCTTCTGCATGGCGGTCTAAGTCACGTCCTCCAAAGACCGCCGGAGGAACCGCCTCCAAGGCGGCCTCATGACTTTCGGCCTCCCCAAACCGCATCCTCGGTCGGTGGCAGGCTCTCCCGCTTTTGCGACGCCTGGTGGCCACATGTCCAAGACCGATGGGTGAGAGACATTCTGTCGCACGGTTACAGGATAGAGCTCAGCTCTCGTCCTTCGACTCGTTTCTTCAGAACATCTCCGCCCCCCGAGCGAGCCGATGCACTTTTTCAGGCGGTGAACACTCTGCAGGCAGAAGGAGTTGTGATTCCCGTTCCCATTCAAGAACGTGGTCGCGGTTTTTACTCCAACTTGTTCGTGGTGCCAAAAAAGGACGGATCATTCCGCCCCGTTCTGGACCTCAAACTGCTCAACAGACACGTGAGAACCAGACGGTTCCGGATGGAATCTCTCCGCTCTGTCATCGCCTCGATGTCCCAAGGAGACTTCCTAGCCTCAATCGACATCAGGGATGCTTATCTCCATGTGCCGATCGCACCAGAGCATCAACGCTTCCTGCGTTTCGCCATCGGGGACGAACACCTTCAGTTTGTGGCACTGCCTTTCGGCCTGGCGACAGCCCCACGGGTCTTCACCAAGATCATGGCATCCATTGTGGCGGTCCTACACTCTCAGGGACACTCGGTGATCCCTTACTTAGACGATCTCCTAGTCAAGGCACCCTCCCGGGTGGCATGTCAACACAGCCTGACCATTGCTCTCCAGAGGTTCGGGTGGATCATCAATTTCCCAAAGTCAAAATTGACACCGACCCAATCACTGACTTACCTCGGGATGGAGTTTCATACTCTCTCAGCGATGGTGAAGCTTCCGCTGGACAAACAGCGTTCGCTGCAGACAGGGGTGCACTCTCTCCTTCGGACTCAGTCACACCCCTTGAGGCGCCTCATGCACTTCCTAGGGAAGATGGTGGCATCAATGGAGGCAGTTCCCTTTGCGCAGTTTCATCTGCGTCCACTTCAATGGGACATTCTCCGCAAATGGGACAGGAGGTCGACGTCCCTAGACAGGAACGTCTCTCTTTCACTGGCAGCCAAAACCTCTAGTCAGTGGTGGCTTCTTCCCACTTTCTTGTTGAAGGGAAAATCATTCCTGCCCCCATCCTGGGCTGTGGTCACGACGGACGCGAGTCTGTCAGGGTGGGGAGCGGTCTTCCTCCACCACAGGGCTCAGGGAACCTGGACTCCGATAGATTCTTCCCTTCAGATCAATGTTCTGGAGATAAGGGCAGTGTATCTAGCCCTAAAGGCGTTCCATCGGTGGCTGGAGGGCAGACAGATCCGCATACAGTCGGACAACGCCACGGCGGTCGCGTACATCAACCACCAGGGCGGCACACGCAGTCGTCAGGCCTTCCAAGAAGTTCGGCGGATTCTGCTGTGGGCGGAAGCCACAGCCTCCACCATCTCCGCAGTTCACATCCCGGGCGTAGAAAACTGGGAAGCAGACTTTCTCAGTCGCCAGGGCATGGACGCAGGGGAATGGTCTCTTCACCCGGACGTGTTTCAAGAGATCTGTTGCCGCTGGGGAACGCCGGACGTCGACCTCATGGCGTCTCGGCACAACAACAAAGTCCCGGCATTCATGGCACGGTCTCAAGATCACAGAGCTCTGGCGGCGGACGCATTAGTTCAGGATTGGTCGCAGTTTCGACTGCCTTATGTATTTCCTCCTCTGGCACTGCTGCCCAGAGTGTTGCGCAAGATCAGGTCCGACTGCCGCCGCGCCATCCTCGTCGCTCCAGACTGGCCGAGGAGGTCGTGGTACCCGGATCTGTGGCACCTCACGGTGGGTCAACCGTGGGCACTCCCAGACCGACCTGACTTGCTGTCTCAAGGGCCATTTTTCCATCTGAATTCTGCGGCCCTCAACCTGACTGTGTGGCCATTGAGTCCTGGCTCCTAGCGTCCTCAGGGTTATCTCAAGATGTCATTGCCACTATGAGACAAGCCAGGAAACCAACGTCCGCCAAGATCTATCACAGGGCTTGGAGGATCTTCTTATCCTGGTGCTCTGATCGGGGTTTTACCCCCTGGCCGTTTGCCTTACCCACTTTTCTTTCTTTCCTTCAATCTGGAATGGATAAGGGTTTGTCTCTCGGCTCTCTCAAGGGACAAGTATCGGCGCTTTCCGTGTTTTTTCAAAAGCGTCTAGCCAGGCTTCCGCAGGTCCGCACGTTCCTGCAGGGAGTTTGCCACATAGTTCCACCTTACAAGCGTCCGCTGGAACCCTGGGATCTTAACAGGGTGCTAACGGCTCTTCAGAAACCACCTTTCGAGCCGATGCGGGATGTCTCTCTATCACGCCTTTCGCAGAAGGTGGCCTTCCTAGTGGCAGTCACATCACTTCGGAGAGTGTCTGAGCTAGCAGCGCTGTCATGCAAAGCCCCCTTCCTGGTGTTTCACCAGGATAAGGTGGTTCTGCGTCCGGTCCCGGAATTTCTCCCTAAGGTGGTATCCCCTTTTCATCTCAATCAGGATATTTCCTTACCTTCCTTTTGCCCTCATCCAGTTCACCAATGTGAAAAGGATTTGCACTTGTTAGATCTCGTGAGAGCACTCCGGCTCTACATTTCTCGCACGGCGCCCCTGCGCCGTTCGGATGCGCTCTTTGTCCTTGTCGCTGGCCAGCGTAAGGGGTCGCAGGCTTCAAAGTCAACCTTGGCTCGGTGGATCAAGGAACCGATTCTTGAAGCCTACCGTTCTTCTGGGCTTCCGATTCCTTCAGGGCTGAAGGCCCATTCTACCAGAGCCGTGGGTGCATCCTGGGCATTGCGGCACCAGGCTACGGCTCAACAGGTGTGTCAGGCGGCTACCTGGTCGAGTCTGCACACTTTCACGAAACACTATCAGGTGCATGCCTATGCTTCGGCAGATACCAGCCTAGGTAGGCGAGTCCTTCAGGCGGCGGTCGCCCACCTGTAAGAGGGGGCCGTTTTTCGGCTCTTTTTATCGAGGTATTCTTTTACCCACCCAGGGACTGCTTTTGGACGTCCCAATTGTCTGGGTCTCCCAATGGAGCGACAAAGAAGGGAATTTTGTTTACTTACCGTAAATTCCTTTTCTTCTAGCTCCTATTGGGAGACCCAGCACCCGCCCCTGTTCCCTTCGGGCTGTTGTTCTTTTGTGTACACATGTTGTTCATGTTGAATTGTTCTTTTGGTTCATGGTTTCAGTTCTCCGAACATCCTTCGGATTGAATTTACCTTAGACCAATTTATAAGTTTCCTCCTTCCTGCTTTTGCACCAAAACTGAGGAGCCCGTGATGCACGGGAGGGTGTATAGCAGAGGGGAGGGGTTACACTTTTTAAAGTGTAATACTTTGTGTGGCCTCCGGAGGCAGAAGCTATACACCCAATTGTCTGGGTCTCCCAATTGGAGCTAGAAGAAAAGGAATTTACGGTAAGTAAACAAAATTCCCTTCTTGAGCCTCTTAGGGAGGTTTCTTTGTTTCGTCTTTCACAGAAAGTGGTCTTTCTAGTGGCCATAACTTCCCTCAGGAGAGTCTCCGATTTGGCTGCGCTCTCTTCGGAGTCACCTTTTTTGGTTTTTCATCAAGACAAGGTGGTTCTCCGTCCGACTCCGGACTTTCTTCCTAAGGTGGTCTCTCCTTTCCACCTTAACCAGGACATTACCCTACCTTCCTTTTGTCCGGCTCCTGTTCATCGCTTTGAAAAAGCGTTGCATACTCTGGATCTGGTGCGTGCTCTCCGGATCTGTGTCTCGCACCGCTGCTCTTAGGCGGTGCGCTTCTCTTTTTGTACTAACCACAGGTCGGCGCAAGGGCCTCTCTGCTTCGAAGCCGACCTTAGCCCTTTGGATTAGGTCGACCATTTCGGACGCCTACCAGTGTTCTCAGGTGCCTCCACCGCCGGGGATCAAGGCACACTCGACCAGAGCTGTCGGTGCCTCTTGGGCTTTCAGGCACCAGGCTACGGCTCAACAAGTCTGTCAGGCTGCCACTTGGACTAGCCTGCATACCTTTTCAAAGCACTACCAAGTGCATGCTCATGCTTCGGCAGATGCGAGCTTGGGCAGACGCATCCTTCAGGCGGCTGTCGCCCACTTGTGAAGTTAGGCTTCGCCTACTTCTTGGTTTTTCTGTTTATTTCCCACCCATGGACTGCTTTGAGACGTCCCATGGTCTGGGTCTCCCATAGGAACGATAAAGAAAAAGAGAATTTTGTTTACTTACCGTAAATTCTTTTTCTTATAGTTCCGTATTGGGAGACCCAGCACCCTCCCTGTTGCCTGTTGGCAATTTCTTGTTCCGTGTGTTATCACCGGCTGTTGTCGTGGACAGAGTCTCCGGTTGTTCCGGTTCTTGCTCTGTTTTACTTGTGGGTGTCTATTCTCCTTCAGCTTTTGCACTAAACTGGCTAGATCTGGTTCTCCAGGGGGTGTATAAGCTCAGAGGGAGGAGCTACACTTTTTAGTGTAGTACTTTGTGTGTCCTCCGGAGGCAGAAGCTATACACCCATGGTCTGGGTCTCCCAATACAGAACTATAAGAAAAAGAATTTACGGTAAGTAAACAAAATTCTCTCTTTGTTGCTTATGGCAACAGTGTTCTACGCACGCGGGAAAACAGTCTAATTCGATATTCACAGCAACTGAGGGCAGCGGAGGGATAAAATTGTTGTTTCTGCAAGGAAAGGCCATGAAGGATATTGATGGTATATGTCGCAGACATTGGGGAATCAATACCCTTCATATTCCTTAGTTAAGAACTGGGTTGCCAAATGTAAAACAGGCCACTTCAGCCCCAATGATTAGGAACGTCCTGGACGAGCGAGAGTGGTGGTTGTTCCGGAGATCGTCAATGCTGTGCACAACCTCATACTGGAGAATCTACAGATTTCAGCTAAAGCAATAGCAGACATCATGGGGATTTCCCGGGAACGTGTTTGTGTCATTATCCATGAACATTTGGACATGAGGAAGTGATCTGCAAAGTGGGTCCCCAAATGTATGACAACAGATCAGAGAAGCATCGAGTGACAACTTCCCGGGCCATTTGTCAGCGTTTCAGGACTGATAAGAACTTCCTGGATCGACTGGTCACTATGGATGAGACCTGGATTTATTTGTATGACCCTGAAAACAAGGAGCAGTCAAGAGTGGAGGCACAGAGGTTCTCCTCGTCCAAAGAAGTTCAAGGTGCAAAAATCAGCCTCTAAGGTTATGGCGTCTGTGTTCTGGGATAAGGAGGGCGTGCTGCTAGTGAACTACCTTCAAAAGGGTTCCCCCATCAGTGCAAGGTATTACATAGAACATTTGGACCTACTGAAGGCAGCTCTGAAGGCCAAAAGGCGCGGCAAGCTGTCCAAAGGAATCTTGTTCCTGCAAGACAACGCCTCAGCTCACACTGCACAAGCGACCACGGCAAAACTGGCAGAGCTGGGCTTCCAGCTGGTGACCACCCACCTTATTCACCAGATCTAGCTCCCTAACCTGAAGAAACACCTCAAGGGTACCAAATTTCACACTATTTCTGATGCCATGGCTGCTACAGATGCCTGATTTGAGGCACAACCGAAATCCTTCTTTTTTGCCAAGTCTTACAGAACTTGGAATACCGATGTAAGAAGTGTAAAGACATCAGTGGAGAGTATGTGGAATAAATGTAAAGTTTCATCATCCTAGCTCGTTTCTTTTTGGGTAAATCAGCAGTCCTGTGTGTATAATATATATCATATATTAGTGTATGTATGTGTATGTATATAAATGTATGTATATATTAGTATGAACCATTAAATGCTAGTGAGAACTTTAGATGTTATTTATAAATAGAAAAGTTATAAGATTGTAGAACTGGACCTCACGTGCATCCGCTCTGGTTTTTTTTTTTTCATAGCCAGTGACTTCGCTGAAGCTGGTAGAAATCTGGAGGCTAAGATCTACGAGACCCTCCAGTGGCAAGTAAGTCAGTCCTGTGTCCGTCAGCCCTGTGCAGAGAGCATATGAGCGCTTCTTGCAATTGATGGGGGGGTCTCAAGTATATCTTTTCTTATGTATGCCAACTTATAAATCATTCATTGGGCAGAATATAAAAAAATCTGATATGTGAAGTTATCCTACACTTCACATAAACGATTTTTTTATATTCTGCCCAAGTGCAGTTTTCTTTGCTTTCCTATGCTGTATAATATTATTCGTACACACACTAGTAGCGATTTACCTTGACGCAGAACAATTAGATTGTGCACGTAGATGTCCACTTTGTTCACTTATTTTTCCTGACCTCTGCCTTCCTTCAGGGGCATAACCAGGCGACCATTGTACACTTTATATAGTTGGATCTGGCAACAATTTGCATGGACAGTCGCAATCTGTAACACTCTCTTAATACAGGACGTAATAGTACATTGCATTAGCATGTGTGGTGCAGGCTCGGAAGCTGAGCCTGCACCATACCAGCAGAATGCAGACTGTCTTATACAGCCAGCATCCGCCTGTAACTGCTTTTTAATTATTTAACCCCTTCACGACCGACCGATTTTTCGCTTTCCGTTTTTTTTTTCGCCATTCTTTTTCTGAGACGTAACTTTTTTTTATTTTTTAGTCAATATGGTCATGTGAGGGCTCATTTTTTGCGGAACGAGCTGTACTTTTAAATGAAACCATCAGTTTTACCATATAGTGTACTAGAAAAACGGCAAAAAAATTCCAAATGCAGAAAAATTGCAAAAAAAAAAGTGCGATGGCACTATGGTTTTTGAGATTTTATTCACTGTGTTCACTATATGGTAAAACTGATATGTGGGTGTGATGCCTCAGGTCAGTGCGAGTTCGTAGACACCAAACATGTATAGGTTTACTTTTATATAAGGGGTTAAAAAAAATCGGAAGTTTGTCCGAAAAAAGTGGCGCACGTTTTACACCATATTCCGTGACCCGTAGCGTTCTCATTTTTCAGGATCTATGGCTCAATGACGGCTTATTTTTTGCGTCTCGAGCTGACGTTTTTAACGGTACCATTTTTGCGCAGATGCTACGTTTTGATCGCCTCTTATTGCATTTTGCGCAAAAGTTGTGGCGACAAAAAAACATCGTTTTGGCGTTTGGAATTTTTTTGCCGCTACGCCGTATACTGATCAGATTAATTGATTTTATATTTTGATCGGGCGTTTCTGAACGCGGCGTTGCCAAATGTGTGTGTATATTTTATTTTTTTTAACCCTTTTAATTTTCAATGGGGCGAATGGGGGGGGTGATTTGAACTTTTAGGTTTTTTTGTTTTAATTTTTTAAAACTTTTTTTAACTTTATTTTTTTTTTTATTTTACTAGTCCCCCTAGGGGGCTATTGCGATCAGCAATCCGATCGCTCTGCAGTATCTGCTGATTACTGCTACAAGACTGTAAACAGCAGATACGCTCTCTTTCTCTTTTGCTGTGCCGCTGGCACAGCGAAAGTGAAAGCAAGTCAGGTGTAGTACTACAGGAGTCATCATATGACCCTGTGCTACCATGAGAACTATCGGAAGTCACGTGATCGCGTCACGTGACTTTCGGTATCGGGCGGTAAGTAAATGTTTACCGCGATCGCGCTTATAATGGCGCTGTCACATATTGACAGCGCCATATAAGGGGTTAAACGGCACGAGCAGATAACGATTCTGCTCGTGCCTAGCAGGCACACATCTCAGTTGTGAAAATCAGCTGAGATGTGTGCTGATCGCAGCATGATGCTGCCGGCAGACCGCAGGCTGTAACGTTATGACCGCTAAAACGTAATTTTACGGCCCGCGGTCGTTAAGGGGTTAAATGTTGCAGTCAATCACTGTCAGAAATACATATTTAGTTTTTTTTTTTTTTTAATTAGTTTTAAGAATCAAAATAAAAAATAAAATAGGCTTTCTTTGTCGCTCCTAATTGGGAGACCCAGACAATTGGGGTGTATAGGCTATGCCTCCGGAGGCCGCACAAAGAATTACACTAAAAGTGTAAAGCCCCTCCCCTTCTGCCTATACACCCCCCGTGCTCCCACGGGCTGCTCAGTTTTTATGCTTTGTGCGAAGGAGGCAGACATGCACGCACAGCTCCACAGATTGGTCAGCAGCAGCTGCTGACTATGTCGGATGGAAGAAAAGTGGGCCCATATAGGGCCCCCAGCATGCTCCCTTCTCACCCCACTTTTGTTGGCGGTGTTGTTAAGGTTGAGGTATCCATTGCGGGTACGGAGGCTGGAGCCCACATGCTGTTTTCCTTCCCCATCCCCCTCAGGGCTCTGGGTGAAGTGGGATCCTATCGGTCTCCAGGCACTGAGACCGTGCTTCGTCCACAACTCCTGTGGAGCCTGCTGGATAGGAGCCGGGTACCGTTCAGGGACATGGCCCTGCTACGTGGAGGTACTCTGTATCCCTGTGGGGACCGCGCACAGCACACTTCAGCTTTGCGGGGTGTGCTAGTGCACCGGGGACCGCGGCGCTGACCGGGTTAAAATGTGCCATTACACACTCAGCGTTGCTGAGTGTGTTTATGTATAGGGACTGCCGCGCTGACCGCCGCTGCCACGGAACACTGCGGCGCGGCTGGGACTTGTAGTGCGCCGGGGACTTCCGCGCTGGTCGCGCTTATACGGCGGCAGCGCTTATTACTCGAGTCCCCGGCTTTTTGCGGCCTAGTCTCTCTTCCTCCCGCCCTCAGCCCTGACAGGCAGGGGAAGGGCGGGAAGCTGCACAGAACGAGCAGCACTGAGGGCTGGAGCATGCTTTGCATACTCCACCCCTCTCACTGTGCACAGTGCGGCTCCAGTTCCCGCACTTTCTGGGCCACGCCCACGACTCCCTCCTCTCCTCAGGACGCCGGCAGCCATTCCTGTCAGCTCCTCGGACGCAGCAGAGGGGGACAAAGTCTGGGAGACCCAGGCAGGGACTTGGGTGGCCTCACAACCGCTTTAAGCGGGTGGTAAGCAGCACCTGTGGTGCTAGCCCCATTGTGCAGTAGTGTAGCTATACAGTATATGTTTATGGTATATACTTTACACTGTATGGTGCACAGTTGATTTCTGGCTATATACCCTATTGTGTTGCTCAGGGAAGATAATAGCATGGCGCCCACAAAAGGCAGGGGTGCCAAAACACAGGCTTATTATGCTGCCTGCGCCGCATGTACGACCCCGCTACCGGCAGGTTCCACTGACCCTCATTGTGTACAGTGCTCGGGCCCTGTGACACTTACTCAGCCAGAGCCTCTGCTAAGAGGGGCCCAGGGGGAGCCAACTGCTGACAATGTCCAGGTGACGGGGACAGAGTTTGCAAAACTCTCTGAGACTATGACTAAGATACTAGAAGCCTTGCAGTCCAGGCCGATATCTCAGCACAGGGACTCTGTTGAATCTTTGTTCCCTGGCCCCCCTCAGTTGGACCAACAATGTCCTCCCGGGGTATCTCATAGATCTCAGGCTGAGGGTTCTGACACAGACCCCTGCCCCAGACCGACTAAGCGAGCTCGCTTAGATTGTCCCTCGACATCATCATATTGTTCAGGGTCTCAGCGAGGGGAATCTCAGGTTGATGAAGCGGAAACAGTTGATCAGGATTCTGATCCTGAGGGCGCTCTCAATCTTAATACTCCAGGCGGGGACGCCATAGTGAACGATCTTATTGCGTCCATCAATCAAATGCTGGATATTTCTCCCTCAGCTCCTCCGGCAGAGGAGTCGGCTTCTCAGCAGGAGAAATTCCGTTTCAGGTTCCCCAAGCGTACACAGAGTATGTTTCTGGACCACTCTGATTTCAGAGAGGCAGTCCAGAATCACCATGCTTGTCCAGATAAGCGTTTTTCTAAGCGTCTTAAGGATACACGTTATCCTTTTCCCCCTGACGTGGTTAAAAGTTGGACTCAATGTCCCAAAGTGGATCCTCCAATCTCCAGACTGGCGGCTAGATCCATACTTGCAGTGGAAGATGGGGCTTCACTCAAAGATGCCACTGACAGGCAGATGGAGCTCTGGTTGAAATCCATCTATGAAGCTATCGGCGCTTCTTTTGCCCCAGCATTCGCAGCTGTATGGGCGCTACAAGCTATCTCAGCAGGTCAAGCGCAAATTGAAGCAGCCACATGCACGTCCGCGCCACAAGTGGCGTCCATTACCACTCAGACCTCGGCATTTGCGTCTTACGCTATTAATGCTGTCCTGGACTCTGCGAGCCGGTCGGCGGTTGCAGCCGCCAATTCGGTGGTACTCCGCAGGGCCTTGTGGCTACGGGAATGGAAGGCAGATTCTGCTTCCAAAAAGCGCTTAACCAGTTTGCCAATTTCTGGCGACAGATTGTTTGGCGAGCGTTTGGATGAAATCATCAAACAATCCAAGATAAAGGATACATCCTTACCCCAGCCCAAACCGAACATACCCCAACAGAGGAGAGGGCAGTCGAGGTTTCGGTCCTTTCGGGGCGCGGGCAAGTCTCAATTCTCCTCGTCCAAAAGGCCTCAGAAAAATCAGAGGAACTCCGACTCATGGCGGTCTAACTCACGTCCTAAACAGACCGCCGGAGGTGCCGCTACCAAGGCGGCTTCCTCATGACTTGCGGCCACTTCACACCGCATCCTCGGTCGGTGGCAGGCTCTCCCGCTTTTGCGACATCTGGCTGCCACAGGTACAAGACCGTTGGGTGAGAGACATTCTGTCTCACGGTTACAGGATAGAATTCAGCTCTCGTCCTCCGACTCGATTCTTCAAAACATCTCCGCCTCCCGAGCGAGCCGATGCTCTTCTGCAGGCGGTAGGCACTCTAAAGGCGGAAGGAGTGGTGGTCCCTGTGCCTCTTCAGCAACAGGGTCACGGTTTTTACTCCAACCTGTTTGTGGTTCCAAAGAAAGACGGGTCTTTCCGTCCTGTCCTGGACCTGAAACTGCTCAACAAACACGTAAAGACCAGGCGGTTCCGGATGGAATCCCTCCGCTCCGTCATCGCCTCAATGTCACAAGGAGATTTCCTCGCATCGATCGATATCAAAGATACTTATCTCCACGTACCGATTGCTGCAGAGCATCAGCGCTTCCTGCGCTTCGCCATAGGACACGAACACCTTCAGTTCGTGGCACTGCCGTTCGGCCTGGCGACAGCCCCACGGGTTTTCACCAAGGTCATGGCTTCAGTAGTCGCGGTACTCCACTCTCGGGGTCACTCAGTGATTCCTTACTTGGACGATCTGCTGGTCAAGGCACCCTCTCAAGAGGCATGCCAACACAGCCTCAACGCTACTCTGGAAACTCTCCAGAGTTTCGGGTGGATTATCAATTTTCCAAAGTCAAATCTGACACCGGCCCAATCGCTAACATATCTTGGCATGGAGTTTCATACTCTAGCAGCGATAGTGAAGCTCCCGCTGAACAAACAGCGTTCACTACAGACAGGAGTGCAATCTCTCCTGCAGGGCCAGTCGCACTCCCTGAGGCGCCTCATGCACTTCCTAGGGAAGATGGTAGCAGCAATGGAGGCAGTTCCTTTTGCGCAGTTTCATCTGCGTCCTCTTCAATGGGACATCCTACGCAAATGGGACAGGAATCCGACGTCCCTCGACAGAAACGTCTCTCTTTCTCAGGCAACCAAAGCTTCTCTTCGGTGGTGGCTTCTTCCCACTTCACTATCGAAGGGGAAATCCTTTCTACCCCCATCCTGGGCGGTGGTCACGACGGACGCGAGTCTGTCAGGGTGGGGAGCAGTTTTTCTCCACCACAGGGCCCAGGGTACGTGGACTCAACAAGAGTCCTCACTTCAGATCAATGTCCTGGAGATCAGGGCAGTGTATCTTGCCCTGAAGGCGTTCCAGCAGTGGCTGGAAGGCAAGCAGATCAGAATTCAATCGGACAACTCCACAGCGGTGGCTTACATCAACCACCAAGGCGGGACACGCAGTCGGCAAGCCTTCCAGGAAGTCCGACGGATTTTGATGTGGGTGGAAGCCACGGCCTCCACCATCTCCGCAGTTCACATCCCGGGCGTAGAAAACTGGGAAGCAGACTTTCTCAGTCGCCAGGGCATGGACGCAGGCGAATGGTCCCTTCACCCGGACGTGTTTCAGGAGATCTGTTGCCGCTGGGGGATGCCGGACGTCGACCTAATGGCGTCCCGGCACAACAACAAGGTCACGGCATTCATGGCGCGATCTCACGATCACAGAGCTCTGGCGGCAGACGCCTTAGTTCAGGATTGGTCGCAGTTTCAGCTCCCTTATGTGTTTCCTCCTCTGGCACTGTTGCCCAGAGTGTTACGCAAGATCAGGGCCGACTGCCGCCGCGCCATCCTCGTCGCTCCAGACTGGCCGAGGAGGTCGTGGTACCCGGATCTGTGGCATCTCACGGTCTGCCAACCGTGGGCACTACCAGACCGACCAGACTTACTGTCTCAAGGGCCGTTTTTGCATCTGAATTCTGCGGCCCTGAACCTGACTGTGTGGCCATTGAGTCCTGGATCTTAGCGTCCTCAGGATTATCTCAGGAGGTCATTGCCACTATGAGACAGGCTAGGAAACAAACGTCCGCCAGGATCTACCACAGGACGTGGAAAATATTCCTGTCATGGTGCTCTGCTGGGAGTTTTTCTCCCTGGCCATTTGCCTTGCCCACTTTCCTGTCTTTTCTTCAGTCCGGATTAGAAAAGGGTTTGTCACTCGGCTCCCTTAAGGGACAAGTCTCTGCGCTCTCTGTGTTTTTTCAGAAGCGCCTGGCCAGGCTTCCACAGGTACGCACGTTCCTGCAGGGGGTTTGTCACATCGTTCCTCCTTACAAACGTCCGTTGGAACCCTGGGATCTGAACAGGGTGCTGCTGGTTCTTCAGAAACCACCGTTTGAGCCAATGAAAGATATTTCTCTCGCACGCCTTTCACAGAAAGTGGTTTTCCTAGTAGCAATCACTTCACTTCGGAGAGTGTCGGAGCTCGCAGCTCTGTCATGCAAAGCCCCCTTCCTGGTGTTTCACCAGGACAAGGTGGTTCTGCGTCCGGTTCCGGAATTTCTTCCTAAAGTGGTATCCCCCTTTCATCTGAATCAGGATATCTCCTTACCCTCTTTTTGTCCTCATCCAGTTCACCAATGTGAAAAGGATTTGCACTTGTTAGATCTGGTGAGAGCTCTCAGGTACTACATTTCTCGTACGGCGCCGCTGCGCCGCTCGGATGCACTCTTTGTCCTTGTCGCTGGCCAGCGTAAAGGGTCACAGGCTTCCAAATCAACCCTGGCTCGGTGGATCAAGGAACCAATTCTCGAAGCTTACCGTTCTACGGGGCTTCCGGTTCCCTCACGGCTGAAAGCCCATTCTACCAGAGCCGTGGGTGCGTCCTGGGCTTTGAGGCACCAGGCTACGGCTCAGCAGGTGTGTCAGGGGGCTACCTGGTCGAGCCTGCACACTTTCACGAAACACTATCAGGTGCATACCTATGCTTCGGCAGATGCCAGCCTAGGTAGGCGAGTCCTTCAGGCGGCGGTTAGCCACCTGTAGGCCGGAGCCGTTACGGCTCTATTATGAGGTATTATTTACCCACCCAGGGACTGCTTTTGGACGTCCCAATTGTCTGGGTCTCCCAATTAGGAGCGACAAAGAAGAAGGGAATTTTGTTTACTTACCGTAAATTCCTTTTCTTCTAGCTCCAATTGGGAGACCCAGCACCCGCCCCTGTTTTTTTGTGTACACATGTTGTTCATGTTGAATGGTTTCAGTTCTCCGATATTCCTTCGGATTGAGCTTACTTTAACCAGTTTATAATTGTTTTTCCTCCTTCTTGCTTTTGCACCAAAACTGAGCAGCCCGTGGGAGCACGGGGGGTGTATAGGCAGAAGGGGAGGGGCTTTACACTTTTAGTGTAATTCTTTGTGCGGCCTCCGGAGGCATAGCCTATACACCCCAATTGTCTGGGTCTCCCAATTGGAGCTAGAAGAAAAGGAATTTACGGTAAGTAAACAAAATTCCCTTCTTTCTTTGTCGCTTCATTGGGAGACCCAGACAATTGGGTGTATAGCTTCTGCCTCCGGAGGCCACACAAAGTATTACACTGAAAAGTGTAACCCCTCCCCTCTGCCTATACACCCTCCCGTGCATCACGGGCTCCTCAGTTTTATGCTTTGTGTGGAAGGAGGCACACATCCACTCATGCTTTCCCATTTTAGTCAGCAGCAGCTGCTGATTTTATCGGATGGAAGAAAAGAGGGCCCCCACAGGGCCCCCGGCATGCTGCCTTCTCACCCCACTACGTCGGCGGTGCTGTTAAGGTTGAGGTACCCATTGCGGGTACAGAGGCTGGAGCCACATGCCGTTTTCCTTCACCATCCCTTAGAGGCTCTGGGAGAAGTGGGATCCTGACCGGTCATCCATTCACTGGGACCGGGCTCCCTCCGCAGCCCCTGTGGGAATCTGCCGGACAGGAGTCTATGTATCCTCAGGGACAGGGCCCTGCATCTAAAGGTACTCTGTGTCCCCATGGGGACTGTGCATGGAGCGCTTGTTTCACAGACGCTGCAGCAGCTGCTGGTTTGTGAAGACCGGGACTTCCGCGCCGACCGAGCCTGTTTGTCGGCCGCGGTATTAAATTTAGTCCCCGGCTTCATTGCGGCCTAGTACCATAACTCCCGCCCCCGGGCCTGCCAGTCAGGGGTAAGGGCGGGACGGTCGACCTGACGTCGGCAGTGAGGGCTGGAGCATACTTTAGGTTTCCTCCCCCCCCCTCACTGATCACTGTGGGGCCCCAGATTCCCGCACTTTACTAGTCGCCGCCCACGGCTCCCTCCTCCCCTGAGAGCTCCGGCAGCCATTTTTACACATTCTGCCGGTGGAGGGTTTCAGGAACGAGCTCTGCAGCTCTGGGAGACCTAAGGCAGGGAATCTGGTGGACACACACTCCGCTTTGAGCGGTCGGTAAGCCACACCGGTCACCCGGTGCTGGTCCCCCTAGGGTGCCGGAGAGTATATATATATATATATATATATATATATATATATATATATATATATATATATATATATATATATATATATATATATATATATATATATATATATATATATATATATATATATATTTTCTCTGTTTGGCCGGGTTGTTTACTTTTGGCTATATACCCTCAGTGATCACTCTCCTAGGAGACAACAGCATGTCGTCCACAAGGAGCAAGGGCGCTAAGGCAAAGGGTTTTTCTTTTTCGCTCTATTGGGAGACCCAGACAATTGGGTGTATAGGCTATGCCTCCGGAGGCCGCACAAAGTACTACACTTAAAAGTGTTAGGCCCCTCCCCTTCTGCCTATACACCCCCCGTGCTCCCACGGGCTCCTCAGTTTTTTGCTTTGTGCGAAGGAGGTCAGACATGCACAGCACAGCTCCACAGATTAGTCAGCAGCAGCTGCTCACTATGTCGGATGGAAGAAAAGTGGGCCCATATAGGGCCCCCAGCATGCTCCCTTCTCACCCCACTCTTGTCGGCGGTGTTGTTAAGGTTGAGGTATCCATTGCGGGTACGGAGGCTGGAGCCCACATGCTGCTTTCCTTCCCCATCCCCCTCTGGGCTCTGGGTGAAGTGGGATCTTACCGGTCTCCAGGCACTGAGACCGTGCTCCATCCACAACTCCTGTGGAGCCTGATGGATAGGAGCCGAGTATCGTTCAGGGACATGGCCCTGCATCTTGGAGGTACTCTGTATCCCTGTGGGGACCGCGCACGGCATCACCTCAGCTTTGCTGGGTGTGCTAGTGCACCGGGGACCGCGGCGCTGACCAGGTCTATATGTGCCATTACACACTCAGCGTAGCTGAGTGTGTTTATATGTAAGGGCTACCGCACTAACCGCCGCTGCCATGGGACACTGCGGCGCGGCTGGGACTTGTAGTTCGCCGGGGACTTTCACGCCGGCCGCGCTTTTACGGCGGCCGCGTTTATTACTAGAGTCCCCGGCTTCCTTGCGGCCTAGTTTCCTTTTCTCCCGCCCTCAGCCCTGACAGGCAGGGGGAAGGGCGGGACGCTGCACGGAGCGAGCAGCTCTGAGGGCTGGAGTATGATTTACATACTCCACCCCCCTCACTGTGCACGGTGTGAGCACCAGTTCGCGCTCTTTCTCGGCCACGCCCACAGCTCCCGCATCTCGTCAGGACGCCGCAGCCATTCCTGTCAGCTCCACCGACGCTGCAGAAGAGGGACAAGTCCTGGGAGACCCAGACACGGTCTCTGGTGGCCTCACAACCGCTTTAGGCGGCTGGTAAGCAGCACCTGTTGGTGCTAGCCCCATGGTGCTGTAGTGTATTGGTACATTATTTGGGTATCATATATACTTTACACTGTATGAGCACAGTGCATTCTGGCTATATACCCTTTCTTTTTCGCTCCTAATTGGGAGACCCAGACAATTGGGTGTATAGCTATTGCCTCTGGAGGCCACACAAAGTATTACACTTAAAAGTGTAAGGCCCCTCCCCTTCTGGCTATACACCCCCAGTGGGATCACTGGCTCACCAGTTTTGTGCTTTGTGCGAAGGAGGCAACACATCCACGCATAGCTCCACTGTTTAGTCAGCAGCAGCTGCTGACTATGTCGGATGGAAGAAAAGAGGGCCCATACAGGGCTCCCAGCATGCTCCCTTCTCACCCCACTTCATGTCGGAGGTGTTTGTTAAGGTTGAGGTACCCATTGCGGGTACGGAGGCTGGAGCCCACATGCTGCTTCCTTCCCCATCCCTTTTTACAGGGCTCTGGGTGAAGTGGGATTCTATCGGTCTCCAGGCACTGAGGCCGTGCTCCATCCACAGCCCCTGGTACTGCTGGACATGGAGCGGAGTATCTTCAGGGACATGGCCCTGCTACATGGAGGTACTCGGTGTCCCTGTGGGGACCGCGCAGACACACGGCAGCACTGCTGGGTGTGTTAGTGCGCCAGGGACAGCGGCGCTGTCCGCACTAGTGCCATCGCACACCACAGCGTTGCTGGGTGTGTTAGTGTATTGGGTGACTACCGCGCTAACGCCGCTGCCGTTTTTATTTAAGGCGCCGCTGGGAGTTGTGGTGCGCCGGGGACTTCCGCGCCGGCCAGCACTGATATGCCGGCCGCGCTTATTAACTCGAGTCCCCGGCTTCTGGGCCTAGTCTCCCTTCGTTACCGCCCACAGCCCTGACAGTCAGGGTAGGGGCGTGACGCTGCATAGCACAGCAGCGCTGAGAGCTGGAGTATGTTTTGCATACTCCACCCCTCTCACTGTGTGCACTGTGAAACCGGATTCCCGCACTTTCTCAGGCACGCCCACGGCTTCCTTCTCTATACAGGACGCCGGCAGCCATTAGTGTCAGTTTCTGTACGATACAGAGACAAGTGTGGAAGACCCTGGCATTCTGATAGTCACACAATCGCTGCAACAGGCGTTAAGCAGCACCTGTGGTGCTAACCCCACTAGTGCAGAAGTGCACTTATAGATATGCTGCTACTATATACATTGCACTGTTTGGTCGCACGTTGTATATACCCTCCTGGATTGTGCGGAGGAGTTATCAGCATATTCTCTGTGTAAAACAAAGGTGCGGAACCACATGTTTTTCTATGCAGCCGGTACAGCATGTACGGCTATACGGCCGGCAGGTTACATAGACCCCCATTGTATCCAACTCAGCCGGAGTCTCTGCTAATGGCCAGAGGATGAGGACGGTGTCTGCAGTATTTACTGACAGATTTTCTGAGACTATGGCTATGATACTAGAAGCCTAGCAGTCCGGACATGTCTCTCACAACATGGGCACTGTTGAATCATTGATCCATGGCCCCCTCAGTGTGAACAACTAACAGCTCCGGGAATGTCACACGCATCCCAGAGTCACGGCTCTGCACAGACGTCAGTCCCAGACAGCCTAAGCGGGCTCACTATGAGCGGCCCTCGGTTTCATCAGGGTCCTAGCAGAAGGACTCTCTGTGTAATGAGGCGGAAGTAGCGGCTCAGGATTCTGATCCTGAGACCGCTCTCAATCTGGATACACCTAATGGTGACGCCATAGTGAATAATCTTATAGCGTCCATCAATAGAATGTTGGTTATTTCTCACCCAGCTCCTCCAGTGGAGGAGTCAGCTTCACGTATTTTTCTGGACCACTCTGCCTTCAGAGAGGCAGTCCAGGAACACCACACTTATCCAGATATGCGCTTCTCCAAACGGCTTAGGATACACGTTATCCCTGCCCCCTGACGTGGTCAAGGACTGGACCCAGTGTCCCAAGCGGCATCCTCCAATCTCCAGGCTTGTAGCTAGATCCATAGTTGCAGTGGGAGATGGAGCTGCACTTAAAGATGCCACTGACAGACAGATGGATCTCTGGTCTAAATCCATCTATGAGGCTGTCGGCGCACCGTTGGCTCCAGCATTCTCACCCTTGGGGCACTCCAAGCTATTTCAGCTTGTCTTACACAGATTGACACGGTTACACGTACATCTGTGCCGCAGGTGGCATCCTTAACCTCTCAAATGTCTGCATTTGTTTCTTACGCGAGTCAGGTTGCCCTAGACTCTGCGAACCGTGCGGCAGTAGCCTCCGCTACTCCGTGTTTTTAAGCAGAGCCTGGTCTGCTCGTTAAGTGAATGGAAGGCAGATTCTGCTTCCAAAAAAGGGTGCTTAACCAGTTGCCTTTTTCTGCTGACCGACTGTTTGGTGAGCGTTTGGATGTAACCATTAAACAGTCCAGGGGTAAGGATTCATCCTTTCCTCAGCCCGGACACAACAAACCCCAACAGAGCAGGAGGCAGTCGGGGTTTCGGTCTTTTCGAGGCTCGGCCAGGTCCCATTTTTCCTCGTCCAATGTGGACTCAAAAGGATCAGAGGAGCTCAGATTCTTGGCGGGCTCAGTCACGCCCAAAAAAGAGACAGTCTGAAAACCCGCTTCCAAGGCGGCTTCCTCATGACTTGCGGCCTCCTCTCTCCGCATCCTCGGTCGGTAGCAGGCTCTCCCGCCTTGGCGATATTTAGCTGCCATAGGTCAATGACCGTTGGGTGTGAGACATTCTGTCTCACGGGTACAGGATAGAGCTCACTTCTCGTCCTCCAACTCGATTCTTCAGAACTTCTCCTCCTCCCGGCCGAGCCGCTGCTCTTCTGCAAACACGGTGCACTCTATAGGCAGAAAGAGTGATGACCCCCGTTCCTCTTCAGGAACAAGGTCACGGTTTTTACCCCAAATTAATTGCGGTGCCTATAAGAACGGGCCGTTCCGTCCCGTTCTGGATCTAAAACTGCTCAGCAAGCTCGTGGACACCAGGCGGTTCCGGATGGAATCCCTCCGCCATGTCATCGCCTCAATGTCCCAAGGAGATTTCCTAGCATCATTAGGCATCAAGGATGCTTCTCCACACGTGCCGATTGATCCAGAGCACTAGCGTTTCTACGCTTCGTTATAGGAGACGAACACCTTCTGTTCGTAGCTCTACCTTCCGGCTAGCGACAGTCCCACTGGTCTTCGCCAAGGTCAGGGCAGCAGTAGTCACAGTCCTGCACTCTCAGGGTTACTCTGGGATCCCATATTTAGACGATCTACTTGTCAAGGCACTCTCTTAGGAAACATGCCGACACTGCCCGAACGTTGCGCTGGAGACTCTCTAGAGTTTTGGGTGGATCATCAACTTTTTAAAGTCAGATCCGACCCCGACCCTATCGCTAACATATCTAGGCATGGAGTTTCATACTCTCTCAGCGATAGTGAAGCTTCCGCTAGACAAACAGCATTCACTACGGGCTGCAATCTCTTCTTTAAGAACCAGTCGCACACATTGAGACGCCTCATGCACTTCCTACGTAAGATGGTAGCAATGGAGGTAGTTCTTTTCGCGCAGTTTCATCTGCGTCCACTACAATGTGACATTCTCCGCCAATGGGACGGGGAGTCGACCTCCCTCAACAGAGTCGTCTTTCTTTCTCAGGCGGCCAAGGAATCTCTACGGTGGTGGCTTCTTCCCACCTCATGGTCAAAAAGAAGGTCCTTCCTATCCCCATCCTGGGCGATAGTTACGACAGACGCGAGTCGATCAGGGTGGGGAGCAGTTTTTTCTCCACCACAGCGCTCAGGGTACGTGGACTCAGCAACAGTCCACCCTTCAGATCAATGTTCTTGAACACAGAGCAGTGTATCTTGCCCTACAAACCTTCCAACAGCAGCTGGAAAGCAAGCAAATCCGACTTCAGTCGGACAACTCCACAGCGGTGGCATACATCAACCACCAAGGAAGAACGCGCAACCGGCAAGCCTTCCAGGAAGTCCGGCAGGTTCTGATGTGGGTGGAAGACACGGCATCCACCATATCCACAGTTCACATCCCAGGCGTGGAAAACTAGGAAGCTGACTTCCTAAGTCGCCGGGGTGTGGCCGAAAGGGTATGGTCTCTTCACCCGGACGGGTTTCAGGAGATCTGGCGCCGCTGACAGAGGCCGGACGTCGATCTAATGGTGTCACGGCACAACAACAATGTGCCAGCTTCATGGCACGGTTTCACAATCATCGAGCTCTGGCGGCAGACGCCTTAGTTCAGCATTGGTCGCAGTTCCAGCTACCTTATGTGCCACCTCTAGCATTGTTGCCCAGAGTGCTGCGTTAGATCAGGACCGACTGCGGCCGCGCCATCCTCGTCGCTACAGATTGGCCGAGGGTGTTGTGGTTCCCGGTTCTGTGGTGCCTCACGGTAGGCTAACCGGGGGCACTACCAGACCAATCAGACTGGCTGTCTCAAGGGCCATTCTTCCATTTGAATTCTACGGCCCTCAACCTAATGGTGTGGCATTGAGTCCTGGAACCTAGTGTCGTCAGGGTTACCTCAGGACGTGGTTGCCAACATGAGACAGGCTAGCATACCAACGTCCGCCAAGATTGACCACAGGACGTGGAAGATATTCTTCTCGGTGCTCGGCGCAGGGTGTTTCTCCCTGGCCGGTTGCATCGTCTATGTTTCCTTCCTTCCTGCAATCTAGGTTGGAAAAAGGGTTGTCGCTCAGTTCCCTTCAGGGACAAGTCTCAGCGCTATCTGTATTTTTTCAGAAACGACTTCCTCAGGTACGCACGTTCCTACGGGGAGTTTGTCTTCTCAGCACTCCGTACAGGCGGCCGTTAGAGCCCTGGGATCTGAACAAGGTTCTAATTGCTCTCCAGATGCCGCCTTTCGAGCCTTTGAAAGAGGTCTCCCTTCCCGCTTTCTCGGGAAGTGGCCTTCTAGTAACGGTCTCGTCTCTTGGGAGAGTTTCCGAGCTAGCAACGCTCTCATGCAAATCTCCCTTCCTGGTCCTTCACCAGGACAGGGTAGTTCTGCGTCCGATTCCGGAATTTCTCCCTAAGGTGGTATCCCACTTTCATATCAATCAGGATATCACCTCACCTTCTTTGTGTCCTCGTCCAGTCCATCAATTTCAGAAGGATTTGCATCTGTTGGTTCTGGTGAGAGCACTCAGGTTCTACTTCCCGCATGGCGCTCCTGCGCCACCCGGATGCACTCTTTGTCCTTGTCGCTGGTCGGCGTAAACAGTCGCAAGCTTCTGAATCCACCCTGGCTCGGGGGATCGAGGAACCAATTCTTGAAACCTACAGTTCTTCTGGGCTTCTGGTTCTCTCAAGGCTGAAGGCCCATTCTACCAGAGCCGTGGGTGCATCCTGGGCATTACGGCACCAGGCTACGGCTCAGCAGGTGTGTCAGGCACCTACCTGATTGAGTCTGCATACTTTTACCAAGCATTTTCAGGTGCATACCTACGCTTCGGCAGACGCCAGCCTAGGTAGATAAGTCCTTCAGGCGGCGATTGCCCACCTGTAGGGAAGGGCTGTTTGACGGCCCTATCACGAGGTATTCTTTTACCCACCCAGGGACTGCTTTTGGACGTCCCAATTGTCTGGGTCTCCCAATTAGGAGCGAAAAAGAAGAAGGGAATTTTGTTTACTTACCGTAAATTCCTTTTCTTCTAGCTCCAATTGGGAGACCCAGCACCCGCCCTGTTTTCTCGGGGTTTTTCTGTTTTTTCGGGTACACATGTTGTTCATGTGGTATGGTTCAGTTCTCCGATGTTTCCTCGGATTGAATTGGTCTTTAAACCAGTTATTGGCTTTCCTCCTTCTTGCTTTGGCACTAAAACTGGTGAGCCAGTGATCCCACTGGGGGTGTATAGCCAGAAGGGGAGGGGCCTTACACTTTTAAGTGTAATACTTTGTGTGGCCTCCAGAGGCAATAGCTATACACCCAATTGTCTGGGTCTCCCAATTGGAGCTAGAAGAAAAGGAATTTACGGTAAGTAAACAAAATTCCCTTCTTTGTGTAACTCAAGGAAAACTATAGCATGGCGCCCACAAAAGGCAGGGGTGCCAAAACACAGGCTTATTATGCTGCCTGCGCCGCTTGTAAGACCCCACTACCGGCAGGTTCCACTGACCCTCATTGTGTGCAGTGTTCGACCCCTGTGCCACTTCTTCAGCCGGAGCCTATGCTAAGAGGGGCTCAGGGGGAGACACCTGTTGACACTGTCCAGGTGACGGGGACAGAGTTTGCTAAACTCTCTGAGACTATGGCTAAGATACTAGAAACCTTGCAGTCCAGGCCGGTATCTCAGCAACGGGACCCTGTTGAATCGTTGTTCCCGGGCCCCCCTCAGTTGGACCAACAATGTCCTCCCGGGGTATCTCCTACATCCCAGTCTGAGGGTTCTGACTTAGACCCCAGCCCCAGATTGACTAAGCGGGCTCGCTTAGAATTTCCCTCGACATCATATTGTTTAGGGTCTCAGCGGGGGGAATCTTTGGTTGATGATGCGGAGACAGCTGATCAGGATTCTGATCCTGAGAGCGCTCTCAATCTTAATACTCCAGACGGGGACGCCATAGTGAACGATCTTATTGCGTCCATCCATCAGTTGCTGGATATTTCTCCCTCAGCCCCTCCGGCGGAGGAGTCAGCTTCTCAGCAGGAGAAATTTCGTTTCAGGTTTCCCAAGCGGACACAGAGTATGTTTCTAGACCACTCTGATTTCAGAGAGGCAATCCAGAATCACCATGCTTGTCCAGATAAGCGTTTTTCTAAGCGCCTTAAGGATACACGTTATCCTTTCCCCCCGGACGTGGTTAAAGGTTGGACTCAATGTCCCAAAGTGGATCCTCCAATCTCCAGACTGGCGGCTAGATCCAGACTTGCAGTGGAAGATGGGGCCTCGCTCAAAGATGCCACTGACAGGCAGATGGAGCTCTGGTTGAAATCCATCTATGAAGCTATCGGAGCTTCTTTTGCCCCAGCATTCGCTGACGTATGGGCGCTGCAAGCTATCTCAGCAGGTCAAGCACAAATTGAAGCAGCCACTTGCACGTCCGCGCCACAAGTGGCATCCATTACCACCCAGACCTCGGCAATTGCGTCTTACGCTATTAATGCTGTCCTGGACTCTGTGAGCCGTACGGCGGTGGCGACCGCCAATTCGGTGGTACTCCGCAGGGCCTTGTGGCTACGGGAATGGAAGGCAGATTCTGCTTCCTAAAAGCGCTTAACCAGTTTGCCAATTTCTGGCGACAGGCTGTTTGGCGAGCGTCTGGATGAAATCATCAAACAATCCAAGGGAAAGGATACATCCTTACCCCAGCCCAAACAGAACATTCCCCAACAGAGGAGAGGGCAGGCGAGGTTTCGGTCCTTTCGGGGCGCGGGCAGGTCCCAATTCTCCTCGTCCAAAAGGTCTCAGAAAGAACAAAGGAACTCTGATGCATGGCGGTCTAAGTCACGTCCTAAAAAGAACATTGGAGGCACCGCTAACAAGGCGGCTTCCTCATGACTTTCGACCTCCTCTAGTAGCATCCTCGGTCGGTGGCAGGCTCTCCCGCTTTTGCGACGCCTGGCTGCCACAAATAAAAGACCGCTGGGTGAGAGACATTCTGTCTCACGGTTTCAAGATAGAGTTCATCTCTCGTCCCCCGACTCGATTCTTCAGGTCTTCTCCGCCTCCCGAGAGAGCCGAGGCTCTTCTGCAGGCGCTGGGCACTCTGAAGGCAGAAGGAGTGGTGGTCCCTGTTCCTCTTCATCAACAGGGCCACGGTTTTTACTCCAACTTGTTTGTGGTCCCAAAGAAGGACGGGTCTTTCCGTCCTGTCCTAGACCTGAAACTTCTCAACAAACACGTAAAGACCAGGCGGTTCCGGATGGAATCCCTTCGCTCCGTCATCGCCTCAATGTCCCAAGGAGATTTCCTTGCATCGATCGATATCAAAGATGCTTATCTCCACGTTCCGATTGCCCCAGAGCACCAGCGCTTCTTGCGCTTCGCCATAGGAAACGAACACCTGCAGTTCGTGGCACTGCCATTCGGCCTGGCAACAGCCCCACGGGTTTTCACCAAGGTTATGGCTACTGTAGTAGCGGTCCTCCATTCTCAGGGTCACTCGGTGATCCCGTACTTGGACGATCTGTTGATCAAGGCACCCTCTCAAGAGGCATGCCAACACAGCCTCGACGCTAACCTGGAGACTCTCCAGAGTTTCGGGTGGATCATCAATTTTCCAAAGTCAAATCTGACACCGGCCCAATCGCTCACATACCTTGGCATGGAGTTTCATACCCTCTCAGCGATAGTGAAGCTTCCGCTGATCAAGCAGCGGTCACTACAGACAGGGGTACAATCTCTCCTTCAAGGCCAGTCACACCCCTTGAGACGCCTCATGCACTTCCTGGGGAAGATGGTGGCAGCAATGGAAGCAGTCCCTTTCGCGCAGTTTCACCTGCGTCCTCTTCAATGGGACATCCTACGCAAATGGGACGGGAAGCCGACGTCCCTCGACAGGACCGTCTCCCTCTCTCAGGCGACCAAAGCTTCCCTTCGGTGGTGGCTTCTTCCCACTTCATTATCGAAGGGGAAATCCTTCCTACCCCCATCCTGGGAAGTAGTCACGACGGACGCAAGTCTGTCAGGGTGGGGAGCGGTTTTTCTCCACCACAGGACTCAGGGTACGTGGTCCCGGCAAGAGTCCTCGCTTCAGATCAATGTTCTGGAAATTCGAGCAGTGTATCTTGCCCTGAAAGCGTTCCAGCAGTGGCTGGAAGGCAAGCAGATCCGAATTCAGTCGGACAATTCCACAGCGGTGGCATACATCAACCACCAAGGCGGCACACGCAGTCGACAAGCCTTCCAGGAAGTCCGGCGGATTTTGATGTGGGTGGAAGCCACGGCCTCCACCATATCTGCAGTTCACATCCCAGGCGTGGAAAACTGGGAAGCAGATTATCTCAGTCGCCAGGGCATGGACGCAGGGGAATGGTCCCTTCACCCGGACGTGTTTCAGGAGATCTGTTGCCGCTGGGGGGTGCCGGACGTCGACCTCATGGCGTCCCGGCACAACAACAAGGTACCAACGTTCATGGCACGGTCTCAAGATCCCAGAGCTCTGGCGGCAGACGCCTTAGTTCAGGATTGGTCGCAGTTTCAGCTCCCTTATGTGTTTCCTCCGCTGGCACTGTTGCCCAGAGTGTTACGCAAGATCAGGGCCGACTGCCGCCGCGCCATCCTCGTCGCTCCAGACTGGCCGAGGAGGTCGTGGTACCCGGATCTGTGGCATCTCACGGTCGGCCAACCGTGGGCACTACCAGACCGACCAGACTTACTGTCTCAAGGGCCGTTTTTCCATCTGAATTCTGCGGCCCTCAACCTGACTGTGTGGCCATTGAGTCCTGGATCCTAGCGTCTTCAGGGTTATCTCAAGAAGTCATTGCCACTATGAGACAGGCTAGGAAACCAACGTCCGCCAAGATTTATCACAGGACGTGAAAAATTTTCCTGTCGTGGTGCTCTGCTCAGGGTTTTTCTCCCTGGCCATTTGCATTACCTACTTTTCTGTCCTTCCTTCAATCTGGACTGGAAAAGGGTTTGTCGCTCGGTTCCCTTAAGGGACAAGTTTCAGCGCTCTCTGTGTTTTTCCAGAAGCGCCTAGCTAGACTTCCACAGGTACGCACGTTCCTGCAGGGAGTTTGTCACATCGTTCCACCTTACAAGCGGCCGTTAGAACCCTGGGATCTAAACAGGGTGCTGATGGTTCTTCAGAAACCACCATTCGAGCCAATGAGAGATATCTCCCTCTCACGACTTTCGCAGAAAGTGGTTTTTCTAGTAGCAGTCACTTCTCTTCGGAGAGTGTCTGAGCTAGCAGCGTTGTCGTGCAAAGCCCCTTTTCTGGTTTTTCACCAGGACAAGGTGGTTCTACGTCCGGTTCCGGAATTTCTCCCTAAGGTGGTATCCCCCTTTCATCTCAATCAGGATATTTCCTTACCCTCTTTTTATCCTCATCCAGTTCACCAATGTGAAAAGGATTTGCACTTGTTAGATTTGGTGAGAGCACTCAGACTCTACATTTCTCGTACGGCGCCGCTGCGCCGCTCGGATGCACTCTTTGTCCTTGTCGCTGGCCAGCGTAAAGGGTCACAGGCTTCCAAATCAACCCTGGCTCGGTGGATCAAGGAGCCAATTATCGTAGCTTACCGTTCGGCTGGGCTTCCGGTTCCCTCAGGGCTGAAGGCCCATTCTACCAGAGCCGTGGGTGCGTCCTGGGCTTTGCGGCACCAGGCTACGGCTCATCAGGTGTGTCAGGCGGCTACCTGGTCGAGCCTGCACACTTTCACGAAGCACTATCAGGTGCATACCTATGCTGCGGCGGATGCCAGCCTAGGTAGACGAGTCCTTCAGGCGGCGGTTGCCCACCTGTAGGAAAGGGCCGTTTTACGGCTCTCTTACGAGGTATTATTTTACCCACCCAGGGACTGCTTTTGGACGTCCCAATTGTCTGGGTCTCCCAATAGAGCGAAAAAGAAGGGAATTTTGTTTACTTACCGTAAATTCCTTATCTTCTAGCTCTAATTGGGAGACCCAGCACCCGCCCCTGTTTTTTTGTGTAACACATGTTGTTCATGTTGAATGGTTTCAGTTCTCCGAGTTTCCTTCGGATTGAAGTTACTTTAAACCAGTTTATAATTATTTTCCCTCCTTCTTGCTTTTGCACCAAAACTGAGGAGCCCGTGGGAGCACGGGGGGTGTATAGGCAGAAGGGGAGGGGCCTAACACTTTTAAGTGTAGTACTTTGTGCGGCCTCCGGAGGCATAGCCTATACACCCAATTGTCTGGGTCTCCCAATTAGAGCTAGAAGAAAAGGAATTTACGGTAAGTAAACAAAATTCCCTTCTTTTGCAACCTGTACCTCTTGTGGGGCTATGTTACCTGCGGGTTCCACCTACCCTCACTGTGAGCAATGCTCGACCCCTGTTGCACTTGCTCAGCCGGAGCCTCGGTCACTAGTGGGCCCCTCGGATCAGGCAGACCCTCCTGCTTCCACTGTCCAGGCGGCAGGGACAGAGTTTGCAGTTTTTGCTGAGAAACTCTGAGTCACTTTCACAATCCATGGCTCAGTCTATGGACAAATGGTCTGCCAAGCTGCTAGAAGCTTTGCAGTCCAGACCGGTCCTTACACAGGCCCCGGGCACTGTTGGATCATCACCTCCAGGCCCCTCTCGGTCTGCGCCGCAGCGTGCTCCTGGGGTGGCCCTAGGTCTCACGTGGAGGACTCCTGCACGGACCACAGTCCCAAACCGGCTAAGCGGGCTCGTTGGGAATCTTCCCCGACTTCCTCACGCTGCTCGGGGTCTCAGCTTGAGGACTCTCTGGAGGACGAGGCGGACGTCGCAGCTCAGGGCTCTGACCCTGACGTTGCCCTCAATCTTGATACACCTGAGGGGGACGCCTTAGTAAATGATCTTATATCGTCCATTAACCAGGTGCTAGATCTTTCTCCCCCACCTCCACCTATAGAGGAGTCGGCTTCGCAGCAGGAGAAACCCCAGTTTAGGTTTCCCAAACGTACACGGAGTGCGTTTTTCGATCACTCTAACTTCAGAGATGCTGTCCAGAAGCACAGAGCATTTCCGGACAAGCGCTTTACTAAGCGCCTTAATGACACACGTTACCCCTTCCCCTCTGACATAGTTAAGGGTTGGGCTCAATGTCCCAAGGTGGATCCTCCAGTCTCTAGACTGGCGGCTAGATCTGTAGTATCAGTTGCAGATGGCTCATCGCTCAAGGATGCCACTGACAGGCAGATAGAGCTCCTGGTGAAATCCATCTATGAAGCCACAGGCGCGTCTTTTGCCCCAGCCTTTGCAGCCGTGTGGGCACTCCAAGCTATCTCAGCTTGTTTGTCTGAGATTAATGCGGTCACACGTACCTCTGCTCCGCAAGTTGCGTCTTTGACTTCTCAGGCGTCGGCTTTTTCGTCCTACGCCATGAACGCCGTCCTGGACTCTGCTAGCCGTACAGCGGTAGCATCCGCTAATTCGGTGGAAGTCCGCAGGGCCATGTGGCTACGCGAATGGAAGGCAGACTCTGCTTCCAAGAAGTTCTTAACCGGTTTGCCGTTTTCTGGCGACCGATTGTTTGGCGAACGATTGGATGAAATTATTAAGGAATCCAAGGGAAAGGACTCGTCCTTACCCCAGTCCAAACCGAAGAGACCTCAGCAACGGAAAATACAACCGAGGTTTCGGTCCTTTCGGCCCTCAGCCAAGTCCCAATCCTCCTCGTCCAACAGGCCGGAGAAGGGCCAGAGGAACTCCTATGCGTGGCGGTCCAAGTCACGCCCCCAAAAAACCGCCGGAGGCACTGCCTCCAAGGCGGCCTCCTCATGACTTTCGGCCTCCCCGAACCGCATCCTCGGTCGGTTGCAGGCTCTCCCGCTTTTGCGACGCCTGGTGGCCACATGTCAAAGACCGATGGGTGAGAGACATTCTGTCTCACGGTTACAGGATAGAGTTCAGCTCTCGTCCTCCGACTCGTTTCTTCAGAACATCTCCGCCCCCATTTCGGGCCGGCGCACTTTTTCAGGCCGTGGGCGTTCTGAAGACAGAAGGAGTGGTGATTCCCGTTCCCCCTCAGGAACATGGTCACGGCTTCTACTCCAACTTGTTCGTGGTGCCAAAGAAGGACGAATCATTCCGTCCCGTTCTGGACCTCAAACTGCTCAACAGGCATGTGAGCACCAGAAGGTTTCGGATGGAATCTCTCCGCTCGGTCATCGCTTCGATGTCACAAGGAGACTTCCTAGCATCAATCGACATCAAGGATGCTTATCTCCATGTGCCGATCGCACCCGAACATCAACGCTTCCTGCGTTTCGCCATCGGGGACGAACACCTTCAGTTCGTGGCACTGCCTTTCGGCCTGGCGACAGCCCCACGGGTCTTCACCAAGGTCATGGCATCCGTTGTGGCGGTCCTACACTCTCAGGGACACTCGGTGATCCCTTACTTAGACGATCTCCTAGTCAGGGCACCCTCCCGGGTGGCGTGTCAACACAGCCTGACCGTCGCTCTGGCGACTCTCCAGCAGTTCGGGTGGCACATCAACTTCCCAAAGTCCAAGTTGACACCGACCCAATCACTGACTTACCTCGGGATGGAGTTTCATACTCACTCAGCGGTAGTCAAGCTACCGCCGGACAAACAGCTTTCGCTGCAGACAGGGGTGCAATCTCTTCTTCGGGGTCAGTCACACCCCTTGAGGCGCCTCATGCACTTCCTGGGGAAGATGGTGGCAGCAATGGAGGCAGTGCCCTTCGCGCAGTTCCATCTGCGCCCACTCCAATGGGACATTCTTCGCAAATGGGACAGGAGGTCGACGTCCCTCGACAGGAACGTCTCTCTTTCCCTTGCAACCAAGACGTCACTTCAGTGGTGGCTCCTTCCCAACTCTGTCGCAGGGAAAATCCTTCCTACCCCCAACCTGGGCTGTGGTCACGACGGACGCGAGCCTGTCAGGGTGGGGAGCGGTTTTTCTCCACCACAGGGCTCAGGGAACCTGGACTCCGATAGATTCTTCCCTTCAGATCAATGTTCTGGAGATAAGGGCAGTGTATCTAGCCCTAAAGGCGTTCCATCGGTGGCTGGAGGGCAGGCAGATCCGCATACAGTCGGACAACGCCACGGCGGTCGCGTACATCAACCACCAGGGCGGCACGCGCAGCCGTCAAGCCTTCCAGGAAGTCCGACGGATTCTGCTGTGGGCGGAAGCCACAGCCTCCACCATCTCCGCAGTTCACATCCCGGGCGTAGAAAACTGGGAAGCAGATTTTCTCAGTCGTCAGGGCATGGATGCGGGGGAATGGTCTCTTCACCCAGACGTGTTTCGAGAGATCTGTCGCTGCTGGGGAACGCCGGACGTCGATCTCATGGCGTCACGGCACAACAACAAGGTCCCGGCCTTCATGGCACGGTCTCAAGATCACAGAGGTCTGGCGGCGGACGCGTTAGTTCAGGATTGGTCGCAGTTTCGACTCCCTTATGTGTTTCCTCCTCTGGCGATGTTGCCCAGAGTGTTACGCAAGATCAGATCCGACTGTCGTCGCGCCATTCTCGTCGCTCCAGATTGGCCGAGGCGGTCGTGGTACCCGGATCTCACGGTGGGTCAGCCGTGGGCGCTTCCAGACCGCACAGACCTGCTGTCACAAGGGCCGTTTTTCCATCTGAATTCTGCGGCCCTCAACCTGACTGTGTGGCCATTGAGTCCTGGCTCCTAGCGTCGTCGGGTTTATCTCAATTACCTCACTCCGAAGAGTGTCGGAGCTTGCAGCGCTGTCATGCAAATCGCCTTTCCTGGTTTTTCACCAGGATAAGGTGGTTCTGCGTCCTGTCCCGGAGTTTCTCCCTAAGGTGGTATCTCCTTTTCATCTCAATCAGGATATCTCCTTACCGTCATTTTGCCCTCATCCAGTTCACCAGTGTGAAAAGGATTTGCATTCATTAGATCTAGTGAGAGCACTCCGGCTCTACGTGTCTCGCACGGCGCCCCTGCGCCGTTCAGATGCGCTCTTTGTCCTTGTCGCTGGCCAGCGTAAGGGGTCGCAGGCTTCCAAGTCAACCTTGGCTCGGTGGATCAAGGAACCGATTCTTGAAGCCTACCGTTCTTCGGGGCTTCCTCTTCCTTCGGGCCTGAAAGCCCATTCTACCAGAGCCGTGGGTGCGTCCTGGGCATTGCGACACCGGGCTACGGCTCAGCAGGTGTCAGGCAGCTACCTGGTCTAGTCTGCACACCTTCAGAAAACACTATCAACTGCATAGCTATGCTTCGGCAGATGCCAGTCTAGGTAGGCGAGTTCTTCAGGCGGCGGTTGCCCACCTGTAGGAAGGGGTCGTTTTTCGGCTCTCTTTTATTGAGGTATTCTTTTACCCACCCAGGGACTGCTTTTGGACGTCCCAATTGTCTGGGTCTCCCAATGGAGCGACAAAGAAGAAGGGAATTTTGTTTACCGTAAATTCCTTTTCTTCTAGCTCCTATTGGGAGACCCAGCACCCGCCCCTGTTCCCTTCGGGCTGGTTGTTCTTTTGTGTACACATGTTGTTCATGTTGAATTGTTCTTTTGGTTCAGGGTCTTCAGTTCTCCGAACATCCTTCGGATTGCATTTACCCTAGACCAATTTATAAGTTTCCTCCTTCCTGCTTTTGCACCAAAACTGAGGAGCCCGTGATGCACGGGAGGGTGTATAGGCAGAGGGGAGGGGTTACACTTTTTAAAGTGTAATACTTTGTGTGGCCTCCGGAGGTAGAAGCTATACACCCAATTGTCTGGGTCTCCCAATAGGAGCTAGAAGAAAAGGAATTTACGGTAAGTAAACCAAATTCCCTTCATTTGGTATAATCACAACCAGAAAAGTTGGATTTATTAAAATATCAAATAACCCGTATGCAAATTGGTGTAAAGAAAAGAAAAAAATCAGAATGCCTTAATTGCTGTTTTTCAGTCATTGCACCTCCCTCCAAAAGTGCAATTTACACATGTATGGCGCCAATAAATTCTCAAAACAAAAAAAGCAAGCCCTTTTATCATGGATCCATCAAGGAAAAAACAAAGTTTGATAGCGCTGCAAAATCACAAAAGTATCCCTTGGTGTTGGCTGATAAATAACAAAAATATGGCTATGCGGGAAAAAAAAAATGATGGCCTCGCTTCTGAGATGAGTCCTGCATCCATCAGACTTCGCTAACATGACGGTAAGAGCCTGTCTGTATATTTCAGATCTGGACGATGTTGCCCGGTTTCTGCATCAAACCCACAGATGTGGCCGCCTGTTTCAAGAACATCGCAAAGACTTTGGGAATGATCATCTTAGACCGTCCGGACCTCCGTCTCACCGCCTGCCAGGGTCTCCGCACGCTCATTAACAAAGGATGTGAATCAGGTACAAGACATTGGCCGTGAGGGCTCATGACGTTGTGTCACTATAGATCAGCTCTGATATCAGTGACATCTGTGTCTCGGGGGTTTGCCTCTTTCTTTAACATAGTTCCTCTTCCTTTCCAATCTGTCATTGCTCTATCTCTTCTGAAGTCGTAATATCAAAGCAGTCCGGCTGACTTCTGTAAGAAAATCTGATGATTAATGATTTATATCACAGGTTTCAGGAGGTTAGTGGGGGCGTCCGGCAGTAACTGCTCGATACTTGTAACTAGTCATGAGTGGGCACTACCATGCTCGGGTGCTCAGTACTCGTAACTAGTGATGAGTGGGCACTACCATGCTCAGGTGCTCAGTACTCGTAACTAGTGATGAGCGGGCACTACCATGCTCGGGTGCTCAGTACTGGTAACTAGTGATGAGCGGGCACTACCATGCTCGGGTGCTCAGTACTCGTTACTAGTGATGAGCGGGCACTACCATGCTCAGGTGCTCAGTACTAGTAACTAGTGATGAGTGGGCACTACCATGCTCAGGTGCTCAGTACTCGTAACTAGTGATGAGCGGGCACGACCATGCTCGGGTGCTCAGTACTCGTAACTAGTGATGAGCGGGCACTACCATGCTCGGGTGCTCAGTACTCGTAACTAGTAATGAGCGGGCACTACCATGCTCGGGTGCTGACTACTCGTAACTAGTGATGAGCGGGCACTACCATGCTCGGGTGCTCAGTACTCGTAACTAGTGATGAGCGGGCACTACCATGCTCGGGTGCTCAGTACTCGTAACTAGTGATGAGCGGGCACTACCATGCTCAGGTGCTGACTACTCGTAACTAGTGATGAGCGGGCACTACCATGCTCGGGTGCTCAGTACTCGTAACTAGTGATGAGCGGGCACTACCATGCTCAGGTGCTCAGTACTAGTAACTAGTGATGAGTGGGCACTACCATGCTCAGGTGCTCAGTACTCGTAACTAGTGATGAGCGGGCACTACCATGCTCAGGTGCTCTGTACTGGTAACTAGTGATGAGCGGGCACTACCATGCTCAGGTGCTCAGTACTGGTAACTAGTGATGAGCGGGCACTACCATGCTCGGGTGCTCAGTACTCGTAACTAGTGATGAGCGGGCACTACCATGCTCAGGTGCTCAGTACTAGTAACTAGTGATGAGTGGGCACTATCATGCTCAGGTGCTCAGTACTCGTAACTAGTGATGAGCGGGCACTACCATGCTCGGGTGCTCAGTACTCGTAACTAGTAATGAGCGGGCACTACCATGCTCAGGTGCTGACTACTCGTAACTAGTGATGAGCGGGCAGTCAATGGTGGACTTAAGCATTTTTCTAGAAGATTTCCCCACTGACGTCGGGTAAACAAGTCACGCCTATCTGAGCATCAACTGCTCACTGAGTACTGAGCACCTGAGCATGGTAGTGCCCGCTCATCACTAGTTACCAGTACTGAGCACCTGAGCATGGTAGTGCCCGCTCATCACTAGTTACGAGTACTGAGCACCCGAGCATGGTAGTGCCCGCTCATCACTAGTTACGAGTACTGAGCACCCGAGCATGGTAGTGCCCGCTCATAACTAGTTACGAGTACTGAGCACCCGAGCATGGTAGTGCTCGCTCTTCACTAGTTACCAGTACTGAGCACCCGAGCATGGTAGTGCTCGCTCATCACTAGTTACGAGTACTGAGCACCCGAGCATGGTAGTGCCCGCTCATAACTAGTTACGAGTACTGAGCACCCGAGCATGGTAGTGCTCGCTCTTCACTAGTTACGAGTACTGAGCACCCGAGCATGGTAGTGCCCGCTCATAACTAGTTACGAGTACTGAGCACCCGAACATGGTAGTGCTCGCTCTTCACTAGTTACCAGTACTGAGCACCCGAGCATGGTAGTGCTCGCTCATCACTAGTTACGAGTACTGAGCACCCGAGCATGGTAGTGTCCGTTCATCACTAGTTACGAGTACTGAGCACCCGAGCATGGTAGTGCCCGCTCATCACTAGTTACGAGTACTGAGCACCCGAGCATGGTAGTGCTCGCTCATCACTAGTTACGAGTACTGAGCACCTGAGCATGGTAGTGCCCGCTCATCACTAGTTACGAGTACTGAGTACCTGAGCATGGTAGTGCCCGCTCATCACTAGTTACGAGTACTGAGCACCCGAGCATGGTAGTGCCCGCTCATCACTAGTTACGAGTACTGAGCACCCGAGCATGGTAGTGCTCGCTCATCACTAGTTACGAGTACTGAGCACCCGAGCATGGTAGTGCTCACTCATCACTAGTTACGAGTACTGAGCACCCGAGCATGGTAGTGCCCGCTCATCACTAGTTACGAGTACTGAGTACCTGAGCATGGTAGTGCCCGCTCATCACTAGTTACGAGTACTGAGCACCCGAGCATGGTAGTGCCCGCTCATCACTAGTTACGAGTACTGAGCACCCGAGCATGGTAGTGCTCGCTCATCACTAGTTACGAGTACTGAGCACCCGAGCCTTTGCTCTGGACCGGTGGTGCACTCAGCTCCAATCGCAAGAAATTAATTCCCTAAATTCCTTTATCGAGCATGACCCACATTGGAAAGGTTTCCAACATGGCGGCAGTTTGTTCTATTATCGTTGTTGCGCACACCGTATCGCATGGTGCTGATGTTTTGCTGTGAGTTTACCTTGTCGCTTCATATAATGGCTTCTTTCTTTTTTTTGGGGGGGGGATAGTTGTAGTTTTGAATAGCAAGTCTTCATATGGCTATGCTGTTGGAAAAGTAAAAAAAAAGTTGGGATGAAAAAAACCCAAAACTGTAAAAAATGGCGGTTGCTCGATATGGGTAAATCCCATTTAAAGCTGTGTGTGATGCTGATGTGTCCTATGTATGGGATTGTAAGGTTTTGTGGGAAATTAATAAGGTGCTCGCGCGTCATCACCGGCCTCGCAAACGCCTTTTTACTTCCATCCTATTATTCCTGCGTTGTCAAAGCCTTCAACTTTACATTAAACGAATAGGAGAAGCGCAGTGTTACCCATGGCTCCTCCGACCCCCGATACATATTGTCATGTAGAGCAGAATAAGCTGTAATCCGCCGACATTAATCCTCATGTGGAACCGAATAACACCGCTGCTTAACGTCATATTAACTTTTACTCTGCGCAGAGGCCGATAAGGCAGAAGTCAGCCGATTAGCCAAGAATTACCTCCCTATACTGTTCAACGTGTACATTAAAGCGCCTGCACCAGGAGAGGGCGCCACGCAGAAGTTTCCTGTGATGGAAACTATACGGGCTTATCTGACTTTAACAGACCAGCAGGTAAGGAGTTAACGTTATCGTTCATTGCTTAGTCTTATCTGCCATGGGTCGCACAAATTTTTTTTTCCTCCTGTTTTAACAATTTATTTTTTATATTTTTTTACAGCTTGTTTGCGATTTATTATCAAAAGCCAGCGCGAAGGTGCAGGAGAAAACAGACGCCGAGAAGTGAGTGATTGGATTTCTGGGGATTTTATATAGGATATAGGTAACGGTGTATGTAGAAGAGCTATACCTCATTTCTTGTACAGGGGTAGGCAATTTTTTATTACTCAACTCAAGTTTAAAAATGAAACATGATGATGATAATCTTTCTATAGCGCCAACATAGTCCGCAGCGCATTCCAACAAGGTTCACATTCCTTTGTGAGAACAGTTTGTGTTTATATCTGCCCAAATATTTGTAGACTTTTAGTCCAGGAGAGGTATGAAATTAGAATAGGGTCCCATCAAAGGAAGGTCACCTTGCCGTGGTTTATGGGCTCACATGAATTGGCCAATTTTTGCACAAAGAACTTTCCTAATTCTAAGTATATTCTATATAGCATTAATGCAGTTTACATTTCATATTTTCTATGTTTGCATATGTTTTGGCTCTTGGAGTACGGCTGTATGGTTTTGTGTAGGTTTAGCAGTCAGCACCTGTCCACACTTGCTATATTTGGAGATGCAGTTTTTTCTTTCTTTTTGCAGGCTGTACGTGCTGGATCTTATTACTGCAATGGCGCCATATGCAGATGAGCCATCAATGACCAGGGTTTATCAGACCATCTTACCGTTTCTTGAGGTCAGTGAGGCGTCATTATATGGAGACTCGCTAGGTTTATGCCGTCCTGTTGGGCAGAAGCCCTGCAATGTATTTGGCTAAGTGCACACAGCAGAGTCTGGGTGCCTAGGCATCTGTACACCTCACATAAACCAGCGATAGATTCCAATCAACCATTTCCCACTGTGGTTAATTTTCATTTTTGATATATATATTTTTCTTTATCGTTCCTATGGGAGACCCAGACCATGGGTGTATAGCTTCTGCCTCCGGAGGACCCACAAAGTACTACACTTAAAAGTGTAGCTCCTCCCTCTGAACTTATACACCCCCTGGAGAGCCAGTCCCAGCCAGTTTATCGCTTTGTGTTCAGGAGGCATACATCCACACATGCATTCTCATCTGATTTGGTTGATTTTTGGAAAGAGTTTGAAGAAAAGCGGGTCCAAGTCTGGACTCCCGGCATGTCCCTTCTCACCCCACTGTGTCGGCGGTGTTGTTAAGGTTGATTTACAAGGCTGGAGCCTTACATGCCGCACTCCTTCACCATCCCTCCTGGGCTCTGGCTTGAAGTGGGAGCCAGCACGGTCTCCATGCCTGGCAGGAGTCCGGTCTCCATCCACAGCCCCTTGAGGATCCTGTTGGACCGGAGCACTCATCCCCAGGGACCTGGCCCTGCGTCTCAGCAGCTAAGTAGCTGAGACGTTTGTGTTGGGGGTCCCTGTTTTTTATTGTATGGGGAGAGTATGCTGTATATGATTATTTTGACTTTTCCGGCGGGTTCTCTAGCTTTTGCTTGAGAACCGCGCCGATGGTGCCTGCTTGTCGGCCTCGCCGCTTAAATTTAGTCCCCGGCTTCGCCGGAGGCCTAGTTTCGTTTTCCTGCCCTCGCATGTCACTCATGCAGAGGGACAGGCTCGGCTCCTCCCGACGGCCGTTCTACACAGGGGAGGGACACTCCCCACTGCTGGGGCGTCCCTCCTCCCCTGCAGGTCTCTATAGCCCTCCAGTTCCCGCTCTCCTATAGGAACGCCCCCTAGTCCCGCCCCCTCTCCTCGCTCCGTCGGCCATTTCTCACGCAGAGTTTACTCTGCTCTGGGACATCCTGCATTCTGCATCTCTGCTGAGGTGCTGTGCATTGGGGGACCGGGCTTCGGGATCTGGAGGGCACACAACAACCGCACCCAGCGATCTGGTAAGCCACAGCCGGTCTCCGGTTGTGGACCTCTGTATATTCTCCCTGGGGTTCATTCTCTGCAAAGCCCCCACTCCAGCAGCATGTCTCACACAAGGAGCAAGGCTCCAAAGCTTTATTCCGTATGCACTGCATGTAAGCTCCTGCTGCCTGAGCCGAGCACCTGTCCACGTTGTGATGGTTGCTCTAACTTGGCGGTGCCACAGCCTGGAGTCTCACCCCCAGTGGTCTCTCGGGCTGCTGCTGCACCTGTGGCTGAACCCCCGGCCTGGGTAGAGTCCTTTTCTAGGTCCATATCCGAGTCATTTGCTGAGTCCATGGGACTTTTGTCCAGGACTTTGATGAATATGCATCACCCCTCCTCACAGGGTGCCACTAATACTCTTGACAGAGGATTCCTATCCTCTGACCTCCGTCCATCGGAGCTCACGGAGGATTCATCATCTGGTCCCAGACCCCGTCCTTCTAAGAGAAGGCGCAGGGTTTCCTCCCCCTCCTCATCCCATGGCTCTGTCTCAAGAGCTGACTCTCAAGATGAGGAGGATGCCCTCACGGGTGGCTCGGAGGCTATGTATCCCATCAATTTCTCTGAGGGTGACTCAGATCTTAGTGATTTGATTGCTTCCATTAATTCTGTGCTGGATCTCAATCTGCCAGTCTCAGAGGAGCAACCCTCTTTGGCAGAAAAACATCAGTTTACCTCGCCTAAGAGAGTGAAGAGTGTGTTCTTTAACCACTCCAGTTTTCAGACCGCTGTGACTAAACCCAGGGCCTGTCCTGACAAACGCTTCCCAAAGCGTGGTTCTGATGACCGCTTTCCCTTTCCACCTGAGGTGGTCAAGGAGTGGGCTCATTCCCCAAAGGTAGACCCCCCGGTGTCTAGACTCTCAGCCCGGACCGTTGTGTCGGTGGCTGATGGCACCTCCCTTAAGGATTCCACTGACCGCCAGATTGACCTTCTGGCCAAATCCGTATATGAAGCGGCGGGGGCCTCGTTCTCCCCGACTTTTGCAGCAGTGTGGGCTCTCAAAGCCATCTCTGCTTCTCTAGAGGAGATGCATTCCCTCACCAAGGAATCTATGCCTGAGATGGTTACCTTAACCTCTCAGGCTTCAGCTTTTTCATCTTATGCCATGTCTGCAATGCTAGAGGCTGCTCACCGCACTGCGGTGGCTTCAGCTAATTCTCTTGTTATCCGCAGGATTTTGTGGCTTCGAGAGTGGAAGGCAGATTCTTCTTCCAAGAAGTTTCTTGCTGGGCTGCCTTTTGCTGGTTCACGGCTGTTTGGTGAACAGCTGGATGAAATCATTAAGGAAGCTACTGGCGGGAAGAGTACTTCCATACCACAAACCAAGACCAGGAAATCCGCCCAGGGTAGGAATCAATCGAGGGTTCGTTCCTTTCGTACCTCCAACTGGTCATCCTCTAAGCCTTCCGCCTCGTCCGCTAACTCAGCCAAGGACCAGAAATCCAACTGGCGCACAAAAGCGCGTCCGCAGGAGGTGCTGCCACCAAGGCAACCTCCTCGTGACTATCTGTCCGCGCCAGCAACGTCCTTAGTCTGTGGCAGGCTCTCCCACTTTGGCGACGCTTGGTTAAAGAAAGTCTCCGATCAGTGGGTGAGAGACATCATATCTCACGGCTACAGGATAGAATTCTCTTCCAGCCCGCCAAACAGATTTTTTCTCTCAACTCCCCCCTGCTCCAAGGCCGCCTTCTTCTCACAGGCCGTGGCATCCTTGCAGGCAAACGGAGTGATTGTACCAGTTCCTGCTCGAAAACGGTTCAGAGGTTTTTACTCAAACCTCTTCCTAGTTCCAAAAAAGGACGGTACCTTCCGGCCCATCCTGGATCTCAAGCTTTTCAACAAGCATGTCCGGGTGCGGCATTTTCGCATGGAGTCTCTGCGATCAGTCATTGCCTCTATGACCCAAGGGGATTTCCTGGCGTCCATCGACATCAGAGATGCCTATCTACATGTGCCAATCGCAGTGTCACACCAGCGTTTGTTACGTTTTGCGATAGAAGAGGATCATTTCCAATTCGTGGCTCTCCCCTTCGGGTTAGCCACGGCCCCTCAGGTATTCACCAAGGTCATGGCGGCAGTGATTGCGGTCCTTCACCTCCAGGGGTTGGCAGTGCTTCCTTATCTGGACGACCTTCTAGTCAAGGGTCCATCCAGCGCAGACTGTCAGCGGAGTGTTTCGCTCACTCTCTCCACTCTAGCCCAATTCGGGTGGCTTGTCAATCTTCCCAAATCCACCCTGACTCCGACCCAGAGTCTCACGTACCTAGGGATGCAGTTCGAGACTTTGCCGGCACTTGTGAAGTTGCCCTTAGTCAAACAGCAGTCTCTCCGGCTAGCGGTGCGCTCTCTTCTGAGGCCCCACCGTTATTCCCTCAGGCGCCTGATGCAGGGGCTGGGTCAAATGGTGGCGTCCATGGAGGCGGTTCCCTTTGCCCAGTTCCATCTGCGCCCTCTGCAGCTGGACATTGTCCGCTGTTGGGACAAGCGGCCTTCCTCCTTACACAGGTTAGTGGCTCTGTCGCCACGGACCAGGAGCTCTCTTCAGTGGTGGCTTCGGCCCCTCTCCCTGTCCCAAGGGCGCTCCTTTCTGACTCCGTCCTGGGTGATTCTCACCACGGATGCCAGCCTATCCGGCTGGGGAGCGGTCTGTCTCCACCACAGAGCACAGGGCACTTGGACTCCGTCCGAGTCAGCCCTTTCAATCAATGTGCTGGAAACCAGAGCTGTGCTTCTAGCTCTCCTAGCCTTTCACCACCTGTTGGCGGGCAGGCACATTCGAGTCCAGTTAGACAACGCGACAGCGGTTGCCTAAAGCAATCACCAGGGCGGGACACGCAGCCGCCTGGCAATGTTGGAGGTTCAACGCATCCTTCAATGGACGGAGGACTCCAAGTCCACCATATCCGCAGTCCACATCCCTTGCGTAGAAAACTGGGAGACAGATTATCTCAGCCGTCAATCCGTGGACGGTGGCGAGTGGTCCCTGCACCCGGCAGTGTTTGTCAATCTGCCGCAAGTGGGGCACTCCGACCGTGGACCTAATGGCATCCCGTCACAACAACAACGTTCCGGTTTACGTGGCTCGCTCCCACGATCCTCAGGCATTTGCCGCGGACGCTCTGATTCAAGACTGGTCCCAGTTTCGTCTGTCCTACGTGTTTCCCCCTCTAGCTTTCTTGCCCAGAGTCCTGCGCAAGATCAGAATGGAGGGCCGTCGAGTCATCCTCATTGCACCGGACTGGCCCAGGCGAGCTTGGTACCCAGACCTGCTCCATCTGTCCGTAGAGATGCCGTGGCATCTTCCGGACCGTCCAGACCTACTCTCGCAAGGTCCGTTTTTCCGCCCGAATTCTGCGGCACTCAAATTGACGGCGTGGCTCTTGAGTCCTGGATTTTGACGGCTTCTGGTATTCCTCCTGAAGTCATCTCCACTATGACTCGGGACCGTAAGTCTTCCTCCGTCAAGATCTATCACAGGACTTGGAAAATTTTCCTGTCCTGGTGTCGCTCTTCCGGCCATCCTCCTTGGCCATTCTCGTTGCCGACCCTTCTGTCTTTTCTACAGTCCGGTCTGCAGCTAGGACTGTCCCTCAACTCTCTCAAGGGACAAGTCTCGGCTCTATCAGTGCTGTTCCAGCGGCGTCTCGCCCGGCTGGCTCAGGTCCGCACCTTCATACAAGGTGCGTCTCACATCATTCCGCCTTATCGGCGGCCCTTGGATCCCTGGGACCTTAACTTGGTCCTCACGGTATTGCAGAAACCCCCTTTTGAGCCCCTTAGGGAGGTTTCTTTGTATCGTCTTTCTCAAAAGGTGGCCTTTCTAGTTGCCATAACTTCTCTCAGGAGAGTCTCTGATTTGGCTGCGCTCTCCTCGGAAGTCACCTTTTTTGTTTTTTCACCAAGACAATGTAGTTCTCCGTCCGACTCCGGATTTTTTTCCTAAGGTGGTCTCTCCCTTCCACCTTAACCAGGACATTTCCTTGCCTTCCTTCTGTCCGGCCCCTGTTCATCGCTTTGAGAAAGCGCTGCATACTCTGGATCAAAGCACACTCGACCAGAGCTGTCGGTGCCTCTTGGGCTTTCAGGCACCAGGCTACGGCTCAACAAGTCTGTCAGGCTGCCACTTGGACTAGCCTGCATACCTTTTCGAAGCACTACCAAGTGCATGCTCATGCTTCGGCAGATGCGAGCTTGGGCAGACGCATCCTTCAGGCGGCTGTCGCCCACTTGTGAAGTTAGGCTCCGCCTACTTCTTAGGTTTTTCTGTTTATTCCCACCCAGGGACAGCTTTGGAACGTCCCATGGTCTGGGTCTCCCATAGGAACGATAAAGAAAGAATTTTGTTTACTTACCGTAAATTCTTTTTCTTATAGTTCCGTATTGGGAGACCCAGCTCCCTCCCTGTTGCCTGTTGGCAATTTTCTTGTTCCGTGTGTTATCACCGGCTGTTGTCGTGGACAGAGTCTCCGGTTGTTCCGGTTCTTGCTCGGTTCTACTTGTGGGTGGCTATTCTCCTTCAGCTTTTGCACTAAACTGGATAGGACTGGTTCTCCAGGGTGTGTATAAGCTCAGAGGGAGGAGCTACACTTTTAGGTGTAGTACTTTTGTGTGTCCTCCGGAGGCAGAAGCTATACACCCATGGTCTGGGTCTCCCAATACGGAACTATAAGAAAAAGAATTTACGGTAAGTAAACAAAATTCTTTTTTTTTTAATTTTTTTGTTACATTTTGAGTCTTGCAATTCAATTTTTTTTGCCACTTTTTTTTGTCTTTTGAAATGAAAGCTGATTCAAACTTTTTCTGTTACTTTTCTGTTTCTTTCGGGCTCTCTTTTGCTTTCAGGCTCTCTTTTGCTTTCGGGCTCTCTTTTGCTTTCGGGCTCTCTTTTGCTTTCGGGCTCTCTTTTGCTTTCAGGCTTTCTTTTGCTTTCGGGCTTTCTTTTGCTTTCGGGCTCTCTTTTGCTTTCGGGCTCTCTTTTGCTTTCGGGCTCTCTTTTGCTTTCGGGCTCTTTCTTTTGCTTTCGGGCTCTTTCTTTTGCTTTCGGGCTCTTTCTTTTGCTTTCGGGCTCTTTCTTTTGCTTTCGGGCTCTTTCTTTTGCTTTCGGGCTCTTTCTTTTGCTTTCGGGCTCTCTCTTTTGCTTTCGGGCTCTCTCTTTTGCTTTCGGGCTCTCTCTTTTGCTTTCGGGCTCTCTCTTTTGCTTTCGGGCTCTCTCTTTTGCTTTCGGGCTCTCTCTTTTGCTTTCGGGCTCTCTTTTGCTTTCGGGCTCTCTCTTTTGCTTTCGGGCTCTCTCTTTTGCTTTCGGGCTCTCTCTTTTGCTTTCGGGCTCTCTTTTGCTTTCGGGCTCTCTTTTGCTTTCGGGCTCTCTTTTGCTTTCGGGCTCTCTTTTGCTTTTGGGCTCTCTTTAGCTCCGGATGTCACTATTCAATATAAGTCTATGATGGCCTCATTCTGCCTCTCATAGAGTTGCTTCGGGAGCTTTTATAATCCCTTGCATTTAGGTCCTCACCATTTTCATGTTCTTTATTTGACGTCAGGAATTTGTAAATTTTAAACAGCAAAAGCTTTCAAGATCTGAAGTATATTAGGATTGTGGAAAAAAAACATTTCTAAATGTCATATTATTACACCAGGAGAAAAACCACAGTTTGCAGAAGAAGGCGTACCGGATCCTGGAGGAGATCTGTGGAGGGGAGAGGCCTCCATGTGTAGCTTTTGTGAATAACAACTTGGAAGAGCTGAAGAAATGTCTTCTGGGATCACTGAAGAGCGCCTCGCCCCCGGCCAAAAGGGTGAGAGTCGGACTGTAGATATGTACTCCGTCATTAATGCTTAGGATGCTGATGCACTGGGGATTTTCTTGATTATTTTTCCTACATTAAAAGGTTCAGGTTTCAATGGCGGCAAGATGGCTACTAACGGATCAATAGTCTTAATTGAGGAGGTGTGTGTGTGTGTGGTGTGTGTGTGTGTGTGTGTGTGTGTGTGTGTGTACGGACTTGCTAAGCAAAATTTGTCGCTTTTAGGCAGCAGATTGCACATAGGAATTAAAGAACATTTATCAGGTCATTGCTGCAGACTATCGATGCGATGGCATTGATTGCCTGCAGTGGTCACATTCTGTCAGAGCTGAAAGAAACCGTGTCTTAGCTGCTTCTTCTGGCTTAGACAGAATGTAACCACTGCAACCAGTCAGTGGCTGCTGCTTGTCTGCAGTGGTCACCTGATGCCTCCAAGCAGTAAAGGAAGCAAAGGCACCAGCAGCAGTATTTCACACTATGTATGGACCACCATAGGCTCAGTTTTATAGCATTTAAAAGTAGTTGACAACCTCTTTTAGCTCCTTACATTTAATGTGTATTTTTATACAAATACATGTGTATCTATGTGTGATATCTACCATATTTTTCGGATTATAAGACGCACGTTTCCTCCCAATAATTTGGGAGGAAAATGAGGGATGCGTCTTATTATTCGAATGTAGCTTACCGAGGGGTGGTGGTGACGGGTCACAGGAGGCAGGGGCAGTGCTGTGAGGGCTGCTCTGTGCTGTGAGGGCTGCTCTGTGCCGCGAGGGCTGCTCTGTGCCGCTGCCGGGGCCGCTCTGTGCCGCTGCCGGGGCCGCTCTGTGCCGCTGCCGGGGCCGCTCTGTGCCGCTGCCGGGGCCGCTCTGTGCCGCTGCCGGGGCCGCTCTGTGCCGCTGCCGGGGCCGCTCTGTGCCGCTGCCGGGGCCGCTCTGTGCCGCTGCCGGGGCCGCTCTGTGCCGCTGCC